>NW_011500372.1:0-116462 GCF_000495115.2 Populus euphratica | reverse complement strand
TTAAAGTGTGTGTGTGTGTAAATTAAGGTTTAAGAATACATGTTAAATAAGTATATGAGCAGAATTAAGTGATAACAATGCGAGAGTTTATAAATCTGAATATTTCAAGAAGTATTATGATAGACCTTGTTACGAATGATTACTAAGATGCGTCTTAAGAGTCATAAAAAGTTCTCCTTACTCTGCCATCATAGTAACAACAATTTTGCACATGCTTTATGAAATAGAAAACACAGTTAGTTTTTTTATATATATAGCTACTACCCTCTCCCTCCAACTAAAACGAAACATTGTCCTCAATGTTTAAAGGTAGAAAGATAGAGTATAGAAGATATCACCTGAAATAACGAACACTGACAAACCTGAAACACACTTAAATAAATATAAGAAATAACAAAAAACAAATATTATGTTATTAATAAAACCAAAAGACACAAGTTTTTACAAACAAAAATTCAAATCGCAGTTGTGATTGTGGCTCACATCTTCCCTTGGTTTTTCGTCCAAGAACGGCTTAAACACCCTTTATGGGTCGGGGATAGGCTTCCCATCCAGTTTTCTTAAAAACCGGCAAACAGGGTCTTTTTTAGTCAGATTCCTAAGACTATGTCGAGCATGTTCCTTATGGAATATTGGCCATAAATCATGAATTGCATGATGCTTATCTCGACTATGATGAGACTTAAAAGTCAATAGAAGATTATCTAAAGACTCTCTGTGTTTTGAAATAAATCCCACCTTTTGATAATTTTCACAGGTTTTGCGAAATGCATGTGATTCCTTGAATATGGTGAACCAATAAAATCCGCTTTGTAAGATTTCTACAATCCTCTTTTTTGAAGAGAAATGATCCCCACATGCCTTAGAGTAACAAAATTTAATGAAATTACTTACCTCATTGTCGAGAATGCATTTTTGAAATATTTGATCAGGACAATAATTGAATAAGTAAGGGTCATCCCAATAAAAATTTTGCTCGTTGCTCAAAAATTTTCTTTTGTCTTCAATACTCCAATGAGTTGGCAAAAATCCTGAAGCAAGAAAATTGATATTTTTAGCAAACCAAGGCATTGAATTAAGAGAAAGTAGAGATTCATCAGGAAAGTAATCATCGATTGGTGTGATGTCGGGTGTCGAATCTGTTGTCACTTTTGATAAAAGATTCGCATCAACCTTTTCGATGCCTTTTTCATCCTCGATTTCTTCCTGATTGGTCATGGCATGAGAAAATGGAAGTGCTGGCGGAGAATCAGTCGTTTCTTTGCAATTTTCAGATTCAACCCCTTCCTTTCCCTTAGAAATTGACTCATCATCTTTCTCATAAGGTTCAAGAGAGGGTTTTTCAATAAC
The DNA here is from genome assembly GCF_000495115.2 of Populus euphratica. NCBI lineage: Eukaryota > Viridiplantae > Streptophyta > Magnoliopsida > Malpighiales > Salicaceae > Populus > Populus euphratica. The sequence goes on along the minus strand of NW_011500372.1, from coordinate 115,112 downwards.
CTTACCACTGCGTAGAGTAGTGACTGATTTGACTTGATCCATGTGTTGACTTCCATAACTACTTGCATTTGCATTGTATTGCCCCTTAGGATTTTGTTGTGGTTGAGATGGAAACTTACCTTGCTCTTGAAAATTGAGAGCAGATGTGAATTTTGCAAGAGTATCTTTAAAATCTGTTATGCTTTGAGCAAGTTGAGTGTTGATTGTCTCTTGCTTTTCAATGAATGCATACAAAGTTTCCTCAAAATTTCTTGTAGGAGGTGGAGCATAAGGAGGTGCATATCCATGATAATTTTGGAAATTATGGTGTGCTTGAAACGGTGGTTGTGAAGTTTGTGCATTGTTGTTCTCACTCTTCCAACTGAAATTTGGGTGATTCCTCCAACCAGGGTTGTATGTTTGGGAGTATGGGTTGTGGTTGGGCCTTTGGAAAGTGTTTAAAGCATGGGCTTATTGATACTTCAAGTGCAAAATGATGATATAAAACCATGATAAAAATGCACTTTTAAGTACTAATCACACCCCCCAACTAGCTTATTACTAGTCCCTAGTAATCAAAATGTTAGAATAGAAAAATACTTTGCAAATTCCACAAAGCAAGGTAGTCATCATTTAACTTCCATTAATCTATCCAGATAAACAAACTCTCGTTAAATTTATATACCTGTTCAATACCTCTTAACAAGATATTCATAAACCTTTCTTTTGTTAATAGGTGAAATTTTAAAAAAGAATCCAAATAAAATAAAAATAAAAAATAAGATAAAAATTGAAAGAAATTTTTTTTTATTAATAGGTGAAATTAAATAGAAAAATTTAATTTAACAAAAAAAATAAAAAAATAATTAAAAGAAGAAGGATCAAATTAAAAAAATAACATATAAGAAATTGAGATTGAAAGATGCAATTGCAAGATTTTATAGAATGGATAAACAGAAAAAATTAAAATTAAAAGAATAAGAACTGATTTTAACATATTCATAAATTAGAGGACAACTTTGAAATTTTACATTGTTAGCATGTATTTCAAGACAAGGAAGAAAAGAGGAAGGTGAAGAAAAAAAAGCCTACAACTTAGTATCGCTATCCTATTGCCACCATATGTCGCTTCAATAGAAATAAAACATTGCAGCACTTCTAATAACATGATAAAAGTTGATGTTTGATAGCGAGAAGGTACCACATGTGTAGCCTAATAAGTATATGTGCCCCATACATATTTTTGCATATCACTTTTTATATATTTTTTTCAATATTTACCTAAATATCAAATTGCCTTTTGTCTAACTTGATAATATTGAAATAACAATTTGTGAGAATATAAAAAAGCCCTTAGCTATTAGCCTTAACTTTTTTGTTTCCAATAACATTTTGGTTCTTTCATTATAATTTTATAATGTAAAAATATTTATTTATTTTTAATTAATTTGATAATGATTAATGAGCCTTGTAAAAAGATCTTAATGCTCACAGTAATAAGTTTAAAGATTTTTAGTGAGAAAGAAAAAAAAAATGTTATTACATTAAAAAAAATGTTATTACATTTTTCAAGTAAACAACATTCTCACTTACAATAAAGAATGTTTTCCAAAAAACAATTAGTTTTTGTTAATTGTTATGTGGTTTTGTGCCTAAGAAAAATATTTATCAAGCTAATGTATATTTTATTCTTTTTATGAATTATCATAGAAACTTCTAAATTTAATATTTAAAAGACTTAAAGTTTCATGATGGATAGTCCTTTATCAACTTTTTATAATTTTCTTTTATTGTTTATTTATTTAAAGTTGTTTATGTTCTTTAATACTCTTACATAGCTACATCTCATTTTTTTGGTATGTATAACGACTTGAGTTCTAGAATCTTACTTTAGAATCTCTACTAGAACATTGAATAATTATAAAGTTTTGATATCATATTAAATTTGACAATTGACTGTGGATTTTATATCTAAAAAAAGACTTAAGTCTTATGATAAGTGGCTCAATTCAACTTTATATATTATTTTTATTGACACGACCAAAAGATTGATATCTTCTTCCAAGTGCAGGAGTGTTGAAGTAATAAATAACTTGGCAAGACCGAGGTCGAACCACAGGGAGGTTAATTATATAAATTATAGATAACAACAACAACAACAATAATAATAATAGAAGAAGAAGAAGAAGTTGATGAGAACTTTGAGATAAAATATCAATGTAATGATTAAACAATAATAACAACAAATGTCAAGGTTAGAGGATCCACTAGTAGTATGTCAAATAAGTATAGTATAAACTCTTATTATTCAATTGGAAACCACACACAAAGGAGGTTTTAATCAGATTATAAGTTGTTAACATGATTATATTAGTTATCTTATTCGAATAATGCTAATATTTGTAAATGTTGTCAGACATTCATAATTATAACTCATGTGAACAACAAATCAAGTTCTTTCATAACTTAGGTGTCAGTTATACCATAGTGTATAGGCTATGAAAGTGTTAAGTATTTGTTGTACAAAGTGCTATACAATATAAATTTAGATTAGTCATTTAACAAGCAAAGTATTAAAGAGTGAATAAGATAACAAATATAAAACATGTTAATATCAAACATTAAAGTCCATGTTAAGTTTACACTATACGTATTCTTACACCATTAGTGTAACCTTTTCACCTTGACATAATTAACTTAACTAGACATAATGAAAGAAAGCAAAATAGATAAACAAAATAAGAGCATAAAAGTTAACTAAGTAAAGGAATGGAAATGAAAGGCATAAACTTAATATTAATGAAAACAAAGCATAAAAAATACAAAGAGAGAAAGGAAGAGCATGATCTTGATCTGGAAACTAAGATGCCTAAATGCATGGCAAATGTCTCCTTTTATAGGCCAAAATTGGGACTATTGATTTGATGACTAATTGATCAGTGGGTGACAAACTCTTGACTTGGTGACAATCTTTATCTTCTCTTGTCTGCCCAAAACATCATTGATAACATCAAAATTAGAACCACCTGAAAACATGAAAGTTCTAGAAAATTATCTCAATTTTTCAGCAGAAAAAAAGTGAGGTAATTTGGACTTCTAGAACTCTAGATATGAGCTAAATACTAAACAGTGTTCAGGCTATAGGATAGATTCAAACGTCTTCGTTATTGCTGCAATTTAGACTTAAAAATGGTTTTTTAAAATCTTAAGCTCTCATGAAAGTTATAGGCCTATGTCTTACCTTTCCATCCATATAAAGTAGATCTAAATCTAAGATCTACGACTCTAAATATGACCCAATTACCGAATAGTGTTTTAGTTTGGACTACACCAGCGTCTCTTTTCTAAGTTTGGTCATCTCTTTGTCCTTTCAATTTCAGTTCTTAAACTAATCAATCAATCTTTTCATTTATGTGATAATCATTCATTTAAAATAAATATTTATCACAAATTAAAGGTATCTTATATTATTGTATATGTTATTATAAAACATGTTTTAGTTAAGGAGTTATTGATACTTCAAGTGCAAAATGATGATATAAAACCTTGATAAAAATACATTTTTAATTACTAATCACTCATTATTTATTTATTCAATATAAACTATGTTTTCAGTATAAACCATCATCTATTATTTTAAATTAAATATTTATATAAAGAAGTTAGGATAACTAAGATATGAGCACTTGCTACATTAATATAAGAGTTGAGCTAACTAGGAAAAGTTGGGAACGCGATACAAACCGTGTTCTCAAAAGTTTTTAATTTTTTTGCTAAAAGATAATTTTTTTGCATGTTACGGATTGTTTTGATGTACTGATCTAAAAAATAATTCTTTTAAAAAAAATATCATTTTGATACATTCCAACATAAAAAGTATTTTAAAAAACAATCACAAGCACACACCCAAACAATGCTTAAAATCCAGTGTAATGGTTGTAAGATTACAAGAAACAACTAAATTAGATATATGTTTCCTTCAAGCAAAAAACATTGTGACTTAGTATATTGTGGATTGACTATTCATCCATAATGCATTTTAGCAATAGCTTGGCATGGAAAAGTATAGTGTAGTTCCTAAGCTTTTTATTCCATTAATTCCAAGTATTAACATTTTGGTCCAAAACTTTATTTTTATTGTGATCAAGTCCTTATATGTTGGAATATGAAGGAAGTCACAAAAAAAAGAGAAGAAAGAAAAAAATTTAGATCATTGATATCCAGCCATGAAAAAGATGGTGATCTTATCAATGAGTCCCTATATATTTGATGCAGATGGTTTTGGCCTTTTATCATGTGATAAAATCTATTTTATAACATAAAACACTAGGTCTTAGTGTAGTGTTGATTGACTGTTCATCCATAATGCATTTTTTCTTGCAATATGGGCGTATAAAAGTAAGATGTGCTCCTTGAATTTCTTAATTTTTTATTTTGATCCCATTCAAATGTAAATATTTTAGGTCCAAAAAAAATTCTCATTTTAATTTATATAATTACAAATTAACATGAGCATCCAAAAATATATTATATACAAGCTATTCTAAAAGCAAAACTACAAAATTATCAATTCCTAATCATACTCTAATTTGTGCTATTTTAATTACAAAATTAACAAGAAAATCCAAATATATATTATATACAAGTTATTTCAAGAGTAAAACAACTATAAAATCATTAATATATGATCATACTTTGAGTTATGCTATTAGATCTTCATATTCTAGTATAAAAGTATTCAATCTCATTCTCACAATACTTAAACACTTTTAAATAACACTTAAATACTTTTAAATCCTATAAGTGTTATCTTATGAGTTATATAAATATTGTAATTTAAATTGTATTATCTACTTTACTAGGAGAGTTGTTATGAAAAATAAGATCATTCTTATAAACATTTGAGAATTAGATAAAAACTCCTAGTATTAGTGATGAAATTTCACCCAAAGAAAAATCTTAAAAAGTGTGCATCTTCAAGTGGGGAAAAATATTGAAGAAGAGATTTTTTTTCAATTGGTGTGAAAAAGTTGGTGTGAATTCATGAAGTGGGTATTGTGCTCTTGAACTTGGATTAATTAGAGAACATCTAGGAAGGCGGTGCAAACCGCATTTCAAAAAAATTCAAATTTTCTTTATAAATTTTGTATATATATTTTGAATTGTCTTGATGTACTGATTTTAAAAATAATTTTTTTAAATAAAAAAAATCATTTTGATGCCTTTCAACATAAAAAATATTTTAAAAATTAACTGTAACTATACTTTTAAACAGGCAATACTCAAGTGTGGTTTGACATTTAAGGTGTGGATAAATACTTAATGAACCATGTTGAAAACAAGTTTGCAAATTCTCTCTCTTATTTTTTTATTTTAAGTATTTAAATTATATTATTGGTTATTATTATTACTTGAAATAATTTACATGAGTTGTCAAATTTAGTGATACATTTAGTTCATCTGTTTTATCGCGTGTTCGATAACAAAATTTCTTAGATAAATTATATTTTAACCCTTGTAAATTCAGAAGTATTCCTCTTAAATTGGTATAGTTTAAGATTTACCAATAATAACCATCTGCTTTAGTTTTCAACCAACAATAAATTTCAAATATTAAATCAAATCTCATGGCTTATAAATTATAAATTATGGGACATTAGTCTTAACATCTTAAAATTTTATTTAAATCTCTTTATAATTGTTCATAACAATCCTAGGATAAAAAACTCGTTATTAATTGCTCATCTCCTGTTTTGATTAATCTGAAGCTTATTTACCGTCTCATGCAAAAGAATAAATTATTATGTTTTATTAGATAAAACTACTAAATAATTAAAATTAAAATTTATATTTAAAAGTATGTTATTTTTTAAAGTATTTTTATTTAAAAAAATATTAAAATAACACCTTTTATTTTTTAAAAATTATTTTTAAAATTAACATGTTAAAATAACATAAAATATAAAAAATTAATTTAAAACAAAAAAATTAAAAATTAAAAAATATTTTTCAAATACAAAATCAAACAAATTATTTAACTTATTTTAAATTTAATTCAACAAGCTTTGTTTTAAGATTGTGTTTGATATTTTGATTTAATTATTTTTTTAAATTTTTTTGTTGGGCTTGTAAGTATATTAGAATAATATATTTTTTTAAAATTTAATTTTTAATATCTGAATATTATAATAATTTAAAAATATAAAAAAATAATTTAAATTAAATTAAATTTTCAAAAAACAATTTTTGAGTGTAAAAAAACAAACATGTAATTAGAAAACATTTTAACTGCAGAAATCGAAAGGAAGTATTTCTGAATCTACAGGAACACAATATATAACTTGGCTAATTCTTTTTTACCATATTGCAGGAGTAGATTCACCAAAAATTTGATCGATTTCTTTTTTTTCTCTATTTTACGATCCAAACGAAGCAGCCTCGATCTACACCTTTGAATTCATAACAGAATCGTTTCTTCTCACAAAACCCGATCTTCATATGATCTCTGGTAATCTTCACTTCTTCTATTATTTTCAATTTCCTGCTTGGTTCCGGAGAAAATATGAATCTGATATCAAAACTACTTGGTTTGCGCTCGCTCTCTCAAAACCCGAATTTTATCGAATATAGTTTAGCATTGCAATTTTGTTTTCTTGTGATTTCTGTTTGGGTTCCTAGAAAATGAAGGAAAATCGTAGCATCCGAGAGAGCACCAATCTTACTCCCCTAAGCCGAATCTAGCCTTTTAGTTGTGAGTAGGTGAATTTCAGTAGATTTTCTGCATTGATAGATCAGCATTGGAGTTCTTATTTTCCTTTTCGATACTGAGAAAGTGAAGGAAAATCAAGCAGAATTTACTAATCCGTGTGTGTGAGATTTAATGTGATCTTGAATGATCAACTAATTATACAGTCACAAACTGAGTTTTAGCCTTGTAGATTTGATGATGTGAATTTTAGTAGAATTTTCTGCGTAGATGGATCGGCATTGCTGGTTTTATTTTCTGTTTGATTCTGATAAAGTGAAAGAAAAGCAAGCGGGATAGAGGGGAATGATATGATCTTGTAATTATGTTTACAATGGAAAGCATATACTGGTGGTAATAGTAGTAATATATATATATATTAGTAATCAATTTTCCTTTCTAGCTATGTGGAAATTCTTGCTTTTTCTTTGGTTCCTAGGATAGTATAATAGAATTCGAATTCAAAAGAGAATTATAGGTGTCCTTGTTGTTTTGTTCTGTGCTTACTAAAAATTGAACTCATTTTTGCTTACTAGTTAAGTGTTGGTTCATGTTAGTAGAGTTGCATTTGTAAAGTAGCAATCCATGCATAGTTTTTGGTTTACTTTCTTGGAAAGTGGAGGCAAATCAATAAAGAAAATTGGAATTCTCTGTGTGTGCGTGCACAAAATTTCCAAATTTTTTCAACTGAATGTAGTGATATGACTAAGTTTAGCTCTGCAGTTTATTATCTTTTTGCTATCTAGAGATTTTTTTCAACTGAATATAGTGATATGCCTAAGTTTAGCTCTGCAGTATATTATCTCTGTGTGGGCGTGCACAAAATTTCCAAATTTTTTCAACTGAATATAGCGATATGACTAAGTTTAGCTCTGCAGTATATTATCTCTGTGTGGGCGTGCACAAAATTTCCAAATTTTTTCAACTGAATATAGCGATATGACTAAGTTTAGCTCTGCAGTATATTATCCTTTTGCTATCTAGAGATTTTTTGGGTGCTCACAACTGAAATTTATGATAACTTTACCTTTTTTTAGTGCAGAATAATGTTGACATTTCATTCATATTTGTTCATCTTGCTCCCACTAATCAATAACAAGAACTGAACAACAATACCTGGAGACAAATGTTGGCTTTTTTTGGGAATGGGGGTTCTAGAAAGGTTGATAATTCTTTGGATGGTCGGAAGGATGAGCTTGTGCCAACACTAAAAGTGCAAACAGATAAAGATGTGTATAGACCTGGTGATTCCATTCTTGTTACTATTGAGATATCCAACCCCAAAGATGGTGCCGGTAAAGATGTTATGTCTTCTCTGTTAATTGAAAAGCTTGGTTTTGCGATTAGAGGTATTCAGAAGTTGGACAATCAATGGTTTGCCACTCAGAAGCCTTTGCCTGGATCCAAACAGAGGAGAGGTTTGTATTGTGTTTCTGCAAGGGTTGTTGACATTTAATGGTTTAGTTATTTCACCAGTTCATTTAAATATATTGAAATCTTTTTCATTAGTGTTATTGAATCTATAAGACCGATGCTTGCTTTATGAGAAGATGAAATCACCTCAGGAATAAATAAGAGTTAATAGGATGTGTTTTTAAGGGAGAAGAGGGGCTTGAAACAAATGTACTTGTGATTTTTCTTATTTGTCCTTTGTTCCTCCTTTTAATCTAACAAATTATTCCATCCATCATGCTGGTTATACTTCCCTCTGAATATATGATGCCTCAAGATTGGTTACTGCCAAGTAAACTAAAAGAATTTTTTTCTTTAGGAATGGAAAAATCTGAAGGGGTTTGTCAAAATATTTACTTTCAGTTGCTAACTTGAATGATTTTCAAGCATCCCTACCAGAATATATTTGTCGTTCCCTCCATCCCATGAAATAATACTGACATCAGTAACCATTAATTTTGGGGATTTTTGTGTGTGCAGAATTGTGAGATTGATAGAAGTGTTGTTGGCAGAAACAAAAATGAAAATAGACCTCTGAAATAACTCTTTTGCTGCAGTATTTTCTCATTCTCATTTTCAGTAATTTAAGTGGTGATATTTTTTGTTGACCTCTTTCAGGGGAACATGTTTTCATGGACTGCTCTACATCATCAATAGTTTCAAATCAGATTGTGTCCTCTGGTGCGACTAAAACATGTAAGATCTGGTCTGATTTAATGTTATGTTATCTCTCCACCCCCATCACCCATATGTGAAAGCTTATCTAATTTTACATATGTTATGCCTACATGGTTATTTATCCTTCCTGTATTTTGACATTTTCAATTGCTATTTCTTAGTTTATCTTTTGAACAGCATAAAGCAGACTCATTAAGTTAATTGTATGGTTGATGGTTTTTGTGGTCTTTCAATGTTGAACTTGAACGATCAGTGTTTATTTATTTTATTTAGATTTTATAAATAGCATTTAAGTTGTGTTTATTATGGGGTGGAAATTTTGGAGGGGAAATGCTAAGGGAGTAAGATTTATGGGTGAAATGTTAATGGTGTAAAAAGTGTTAAGGGATAAAATGTTAAAGTATGTTTGGTGGGAGATGAAAAAATTATGGGCAGTAGATACATATTTAATAAATTAGATTTATAGATAACATTAATGGGTCTCACACTTTAAAGTGGATGAATTAAGCATTTAAAATATGATAAAAGTATTGTTAGATAGAACATATGCATTAATAAATGATGACAATGAGTATGAGTATTTAGGAGGGTAAGTTTTACCCTCGATGCTTGGAGTGAAATGCTTAATCCCCCACTTTTGGGGTTAAATGTTACCCTCCTTGACTTTTCCCCCTCGCAACAATTGTGTGCTAAACATGAGAAAAGTAATTTTTCACCCCCTGTCCCCACATACCAAACACAACTGGTATGCCTTCTTCCAGGGACATACTCGACTGAGAGCATATAAGTTGTTTTTTATAGTTATACTTGCATTAGTTTTGCTTACTCTACATAAATGACAGACGTTAGCATGAGCATACAATGAAGGATTTTGCACAACAACTAGCATAATCAAGTTTGATGAATTTTGATGTATTGTGGGTATCTACATGCATAAAGTTTGTGTTTCATGCTTATTTAATTCCATGTAATTGATTCTAGTTGATTCAACGTATCACTTGGTGCAATCTACAGATATGGTACGAACCTTGCTGCCTAGCATTATACCACCTTCTTACAGGGGTGCTACCATTCGCTATATATACTATGTTGAGAGTACGTTATCTGGACAACAGCTGATGCTGGACAATACTAACTCTCATAGAGAGTCATCAAAAGATCGTATTCAACTGGTTGGTCTGCTTAAATATCATAACTGCTTTTTAAGGTTCTTGAAATATTTATCTTTTATTAGTTGTTTTATTAGCTTGCAGTTTTGCCTGTTTTTAAGTTATCAAAAAGTTCGAAATTATTTGAAGTGTTCCCAACTTCACAATGATAACTGTTGGTTAGCATATTATGAGTTCCTACATTTGCTTTTTGGAGGCGTGCATATTTCATTTTTATTTTTATTTTTTGTTAGTGAGATTTAATTGTCGCAATTCTCTGTTGTAGCTGGTGAATTAGTAGCAGCAATGAATCATTTTTTATTTTCAACAATTGATTTGATACTTCCTCCACAGTCAAAAAACTGCTGCAACCAAGGTTGAAGCATGTGTATTGCTCTACATAACATCTGTTGCATCATGCATAATGATTAGCTTGCAAAAAACTTTTTTCATGTGATACATGGAGCGTATTTGGCATGTGTGTTCCATAAGTTGAAGTTTTAGTTTCAAATGAATAGAGGATATTGCAATTTGAGATTGGGCTTTATGCATGGGATATTGCTCATCAAGTGTTTTTATCCTGCCTTTCTGATTAAAGTCTCCTGGAGTTTTCTGTTAACTATGCTTTAGTTGTTATGCTAAAGAAATCCCATCAATGAAACTGTTTTACTTTGTGACAATAGCCAATCATTGTTGAGCTCCTATGGTCCAGTCATCCACTAAAACTTTACTGCCTCCAGCATATATATAAACAATGACCATAAGCTTGTACTATATTACATCTCTTACATAATGGTGAGTGCATTTTGACTGATCTTGAAGAAAACTTTCTGATCTTGCCATTTCTAGTCAGCAATTGTGTGTTGCTGCACCAAAGAAAAACATTAGCAATCGTGTGAATTTATGTTTTTTCCCCATTCAATGTGATAGCAGAAAACACTAAGGTTGTATATTGAAGTCCTTGACTTGTTTTAATTTTTCTTCATATGTGTTCTCATGCAATTATAACTTAAATCCTGGCAGGAAGATCGTATTCCGTTACAGATATGGGTGGCTCAGAAAGGTAATGGCCTAATAGTGGAAGAAGGTCAAAGTGACGGTGAGTAGTTTTCAGGTCCCTTTACTTTGGGTTTTGAACAAGTACCAATGCTTTGGTGATGTAGGATGATTGTAAAATGTGGGATAAAAAATCGCAAATCTTTAGTTCACCACATAGATTCCAGGGAATTGAAAGAATAAGGGAAAGAGAGGAATAACTGCTATCATTGTGCCATTTGGTTTCCAGGGTTCTATATTTAGGAAATTAAGAATTAATTGGAAAAGAAAGTGATGTTATCCTTTCTAGGGTCTGAGACTTTCAACTGGTGAAAATGTAACCTTAGACAATATGACAGACTTGTGTTTATTGACAATACAAGCTGCCTAGCTGCTGAACCAAAATTGTACAAGGAAAAACTGACTTACTTGTTTTAAGAACAAAAATTTTCCTACAAACCCTGTCAGTAGGACACAGTACCCAGCATGTGCAGTTTCTCAGTCCACCATGTGTTGGACAACATTTATTGCTTTCAAAAGTTCAGGGAATCAAACTCATTATAGTGTAGCAAAAGGTGGCAAGTTTTCCTTTTAAAAACCATGAGGTGCAAAAGTAATATAACGGTAGAATAAGAGAGTTTTGTTGACCAAAGTTCATGAAGCAATTAATGCTGTGCAAACATGGTGACAAGATAAACTGCCACAGATTAGGCAGTAGGTACTCTTACAGCCAAGGGTTGCAGGAAATTCTTTTTCTTATTATAAATGATCAAAATTGCATGCCCAGAAACTTGAAGTCCATTCTTGTCGGAGACTTCAACTCTTAATTACCACGAAAACACTTTCCAGAAAACTTCTGGCAGTTCAAGTGGATTTTGATTTGTTAGACTTATACTGCTACATGTGAAAAAGTGAAAAACTACAGTAGCCCCCAACTTTGGCTGAAATTGAAAAATAGTTCATGCAAATTGCATGCTGATAAGATTTTCTGAATCTAATTTATTTAATATCTTTTGAAACATTTACATGAATACATTTCTTACTTTGATGTTTCAGGGATTGTTCCACCTACAACCATTCAATTGGATATATACTGGAAAGAGATGGATGGAGACAATGAATGGGTAGTCAGTCTGTTGTTCTGTTTATTTTCATTGCTTGTGCTATATGTAGCGTTTATGTTTGTGTTTTTATGTATTCCACTGGAGCCATCTTAACATCATTCACTTTTGAAAGCTGCTGTCAAAATTTAGTCATTCAATTGATCTTCACAGGCCAGAGCAAATGATTTAGATGATGGAGTTGAGGAAGGGCATGAAAGCTTAAGGGATGAAATCTCATCTGTTTCTTCCTACAATCCCAATAGAGAAAGTATACACAAGACATTTGGAAGTTCTCTGTCCCTGCAATCTGTGGCAAGGTCTTCAAATAAGGATGCTTCATTTACTGAAGGAGGACGCAGAAGTTTATCAACTCTGGCACTTCCTCGCTTGTCTGCGGCTGAGGTTTTGTATGACTCTGGTGCAGGTGAGTCATGAGGCTGCATTGGTGATTAAATGTGCTGGCACATGATTAAATGTTCTGGCACATGATTAAATGTGCTTTACTTTACATTTCTGCTGGCACATGATTAAATGCTGGCACATGATTAAATGTTCTGGCACATGATTAAATGTGCTTTACTTTACATTTCTTAGTTCAGATAAAAGTTGGTTGGATGATAATGAAGCTTTCCTTTGCAATTTGTTCCACTTGCCTGTTGAAATAAGCAAGACTTCTGCTATCTGTTAGTCATAAAAAAGGCTTTCTGAACTGTAAATTATCTCTTAACAGATATGGCAGAACCTGATAAGTCGTCAGCTATGGTCTTTCCAAGCCAGCAGCTTAGAGATGACATGGCAGGGGTATCTTACACACCAGGAACTGTATCTGTAAACAATGAACCTGCAGCATGTAAATTATGAAACCTTCTTCTCCTTTTAAGTATCCTAAATACTCTATTGTTTACATGTTATACCTGTAAGCTTATTTGCTACAAACATTTCCTGCAGCAGAAGGCTTTGTTCGTGGGAGGTCTTACAATATCAGGATGGATGATCATGTTCTGTTGAGATTTTCCCCTAGGAACTCAGACTCCACTTATTACTTCAGTGATATGGTAACGTCAGTTGCAGAGACCTATTTCCTTTCAGCCCCCCCTGGTTTCCTCTTCGTTTTATTTACCTGTTTTAGTAACAGATAGGTGGAACCCTTACGTTTTTTCACGAAGAAGGAGCCAAGAAATGTCTTGAGGTAACTGCATATAACAAGCAATGGAATAGTCAGTTGCATATATAGCATGTAGTGAAAGGGAAATGGGATTGCCAGAGCTAACTGATCCCTCCAGTGCACGTTACTGCCAGTCAATGCATGCATTACCTACCATCCGCTGCTGGATGGATCAGTTATTTGGAAAAATTCCCCCATTGTAAACTACTAATGATCTAATGGTTGTGAAGTTTACTTGAGGATTGGTGTCTTGCAGGTTTCAATAACATTGGAAACTTCAGAGACTGTAAGTCGACGTTATATTCATCCTTCTCGCAAGAACTCCCCGACCATTACTAAGGTACATCATAGAATGTGATGCAATATGGCTTTGCTTGATTGAGGTTGATGTATCATAGATGTACTTATTTTGCAAGCAAAAAAAAAAATAAAAAAAATGAACACTAATCCTTTGTCCATATATATCACTGTAAAAAATGCCCTCAAAATTTATCTTTGGGTGGTCACTATTCTAACTTAACAACCTGAGTTATTGTGCTCAGTAACTTGAGACAAGCCATAGATAGAGTCAAGTTCCGAATGGGATTTTGTAATTATAGCACATGATGTTTTTCATTTCTGTCTTCTGGTGTGCATGTACATATTTGTTGTGTATATGAAGGAAAAGCAGCATTACCATACAGTTACTATGGAACACTAAAAGATACTTATTGAGTTGAGTTCGTTTTCTTTTGTGGGGAATCCAGTGTTAATCTGACTTTCTTAACTGAACGTGAACATTCTGAAAAAAAAATTATCTGGCATATTGGTTGAATGATTCTTGTAGGTTCAAAGCGATCATCATGAGGTTGTTGCAGATTTGGTGCAGACGAGCTTCCTGTTTTCAATTCCCATGGATGGGCCCATGTCCTTTTCCACATCCCATGTCTCTGTGCAATGGGTTCTACGATTTGAATTTTTTACCACCCCAAAAAATGTGGACTGGACAAGGTATTCCCATATGGTCTTTACTTGTATAGCATAGATAATACACTAGGTAATGCAAATTGTTGTATGCTGGTGGCAAAGAATGAACAGTAGACTAATATTCTTTTTTCTTTTCTTTTTTTCTCTTTTCTCTTTTCTGGCTGCTATTTATTTTATCTTGGGTTTCATAGCTCAGTTTTGAATGACTCTTAGCTGCTAAAATGGGATGACAAGTTGACTCCAAAAAAGCAAAAAAAAAAAAAAAAAGGCAGAAGGGAAGGACTACAAAAATGTAGATTGGAGGAAAAAACTTCTTATCAGATTTTGGGGATATCATCGTCGTGAAATTGTTCTTACTAAAAAGCATGAAAATTCATTGAATGGAAGTTGTAATCATCAACAATAAAATTACTTGCAATTGAAAAAGAGATAACCAGTGTTTTAAGGGCAATTCTGTTGTGTCAGCTAGTTGGATTAAGGTCCTGAAGGTTGAAGGCTGGTGAATGAGCTTGCAATCTCTTCTTTGAGGACACTTAGATGACTAGACATTGCATCTATAAGTGTAAAATTACTGCTCACTTGTGTTAATACATGAAAAATCTCGCTTTTAGCTATGTTGATATGATGTTCAATTTCATATGGTTATTTGCTCTTCAGTTTTGATTATATTTACTTCTCTCTGTTCCTTAACTCTCTTGACCTCCCATACTTAGATATGAGCATCCTCTTCTGATAGAAGGTAGAGACAAAAGTGAGTGGGTTCTTCCTATAACAGTGCACGCACCCCCACCTAGGGCTTCAGCTGCCCATTCCCGAAATGAGAAGGGTTTTTCCTTAGAACCTTTGTGGGTTCGTACTTGAAGGTATACGGAAATTTTGGATTTAAATAATTACTTTTTACCTTGGTCATGTTATGATGAAATGAATTAATTCTTTGCAGAACTGGTTGAATTAAGTAGGCTGGTGTCAAACTGAATTTTCTGTGAAATCATTTATGTGAAATTGACTCTCTTTTCTACAGTTCACCGACAACTATCAGTTGTTCTTTAACATCTTATTAGAGTTGTGGACAGAAAATTCATGTACTTACTTAAGATGCCCCTCAAACAGTGCTTTAACTTCAAATTTCAGTTAATGTGGTTTTCTGGATCTTTTTTCAGGATTTGAAATTTGAAGTTGTTTGATTGGCTTATTCAGAAACAAAGGAGACAAGAAGAATCGGTTTGTTCCTCCTCAGTTACAACTTATGGCAAGTTCCTCACGGAACGAAAAGCTGGGCAAAGCTTTGTTGTTTGCATGCACACAAAATATCCATAAAACTCATTCCTAGAAGATGTGTTCACATTGCCAGATTTGGGGCATCCAAACTTTCGAGGTTTCCCATTTTGAGCCCCTCCTCGAGTCATTAATGTGTGTGAACAATCAATGTCTAGTTTTTGTCTCCTAATATTGCTTTATTCTTTAGAACTATAGCAACTTCTCAGTTCATGCTCGCATGTGCATGGATCTTTTGGATCAGGGGGTCTGTGTTGTGGAGTGACAGGCTACTGCAAATAGCATCAAAAAATTGTGAAATAGAAAAGCAGAACTGATATGAAATGTGCTGAATGTAATGAGAGGCGTTTTAGCAAATAAGAATTCAGGAAGATGAACACTACATTATTAAGGTCTCTCACTCGGTTACAATGAAGAAGTCATTTATCTGAGATTGGGAACGATTTGCTACAGACTTGTGGGATTCTTGGGTCGCTTTATTTGTTGCGTTGTTGCCTATGCCTTCTCGGGCTTTGAGTATGAAGACGGTATTTCGTGGTTACAATGAAGAAGTCATTTATCTTAGACTGCATGTCTTATTTTCTATGAGCTTTGGTAGATATTGCAGATCTTATTTGCTGTTACTATGCAGCCTGAGACAATCAACTATGGGTGGCTCAACCAGGATGGGATGACATTTCTTAGGTAAATGACTGCCATTGATAGAGAAATGAGGATTAGGCTGTAACTTTTAACTAGAGATCAAATCTCAGGTTTTCACGTTCTAAAATTCAAAGCAGATTTTAATTAGCAACATGTGAGGAGCATAACTAGCATCTTGACCCATCTACAGAACATCTTGGGCTGATGTTTTTTGTAAGAGAATCTTGATTTTTGACACAATTAAGGAATCCAACAAGTTCATGATTTAAAAGGTTTCATATTTTCATGATGGAAAAACATGATTTGTTTCCCTCTTTTTTTTTTAATTAAAAAACTGCATCAATTCTATTGTTTTTGTTCAATAGTTTTTTTTTTTTTGAATTTATGCTATAAAAATTGGGTTATGATAATATGAT
Source organism: Populus euphratica (assembly GCF_000495115.2). NCBI lineage: Eukaryota > Viridiplantae > Streptophyta > Magnoliopsida > Malpighiales > Salicaceae > Populus > Populus euphratica. The sequence continues at coordinate 98,508 of NW_011500372.1, read as the reverse complement.
TAGAATAACCTTTATAAAAATAAATTAAAATAAATTATATAACTTAATTATCAACCAACTCGATATTAAAAAATAAAATTAAATAAATCAATTAAATAAATAATAAAAAACTTGAGTTAACCCTGATTAAAATATTAAATTTGTGATTGGGATAATTAGACCAAGATAATTTTATTAAAAAAACTATAAAACCCTAGGCTTTATTATAAGATGAATATTTCAATATAAATAGTGTTTACTATGGAGGGTCTAATTTTTTTTTTTAATAAAAAATAGGAGACCAAAATTGTTAAGGAAAAAGGGGATTGGAGATGAAAATGAGAAATGCATATTTGAATGGGGAGTAAAATGAATCACTATCAAAAAATTAATGAAAGCATAAACAAATTTTTTTCATCGGTATTTTGAAGTGATTTTTACCGACTGAATTTTTTCCATCACTAAGTCTGCAGATAAACACTAATGGAAATATATTGTTGGTATATATTAAAAATATCTCAGATGAAATAAAAGGAATAAAAAAACCCAAATAATTTGATAACATGTAAGTTCTTACAAACATCCCCCCTTTAAATTCCCTTGTCATCTTAACACAACTCATCCTTCCCTAACTTTTTCAGGCACAACAACACTCTGTTTGACACATTTGTGTTTTCATTGAAATTTTATTACGGATTTTTCATCTTAAATAAGCAAATCTTTTTTTTATTTGAACACAATTTTAAAATGTTTAATTTTTTATTGCATATTTTTGTAATATATGTATTTTATTTTGATGTCTACTTGTTTTATTGTTTTTTCTCAAACAAACTTGTTATATGAATTTATGATTTTGTAAATATTATGGTTTATTTTAGATTTTGTAATATTATATTTGTTGGTAAATTGTTGAAACTTATGTCAAATTACCAATTTAGGTGTATTATGATAAAATAAATAATAGATTGTTTAACAAGTTTGTTTTATATTTTATCATTTTTATCGTCGAGTTGTAATTTTTGTAAATGTGTACAAATTTATACATAGATAATTAATAATAAATTAGGACAAGTATTAAAGTAGGTTGAATAATCTTGAGCAAAACCAATATTTTTAAAAATTTATTGAGTTAACATAGTTAATTAATACATGTTGTCATCATTATTTGATATAGGCTTGATAGAAGTGATGAATGATCGTTCATCGATGTATTGAGATTCACCTTAATAATTGTGGAGGATGAATTATTGTAATGGGGTTCAAGTTTGTATTAATTACACAATAACTAATAAAATTTAATAATTGTGGAGGATAAATTATTGTAATGGGGTTTAAGGTTGTATTAATTACACAATAACTAATAAAAGAAATATTAGTGGAGGTGGTATTAAGTGTCTATATAAGAGGTGTAAAAATAAAAAGTTTCTCGATCCAAATATTATAATGATACATCTTCTACAAAAAAAATTCATGAAGAATACCTGTTTTGTATGCATACAAAGAACCATTTGTTCATCACAAGATCATAGTAGAAAGGATGGTTGAGTCAACTTCTAGTGTGAGCAACATGCATGGAATTGTAGATGATAACAGTAATCCTTATAAGAGTATGGTGATGGATCCGGTGTGAATAAGTGAGGCTCATATTGGTCAATATCAATTTGTAGATGAAGAATCTAATCCAAATGCGGTTGTGTTTACTAAAAGCAAAGGTAGAAAAAGTGAGATATAGATATTAATCAAGATATTTGATCTCGCAATATATGATATTTACCTAGTTGTGTTTACTAAATTTTTTATTAAATTATTTTTTTAATCAAATGATAATAAAAATAGACACACATATGAAACTGATTAAATAAAATAAAAAAATAGTATGCAAAACTAAACATAATAGAAATATTATCTAAAAATATATATATATATATATATATATATATTTTATTTTTTAAAATAAATTTCATTTATATAAAACAAAAAAACAATCATAGATAGATGAATCATAACAATATATTTTAGAATCAAATACATAAAAATAATTTTTTAAGAAAACCTCACTCTAAAAAAAGCCTATAAAATCCATAGCCTACATCATGAAACTAACATAAATCAATAAAAATAAAATTGAAGATAACCAAAAAAATATTTTTTTAAAACAATATAAAATGATGAAATCAGAAAAGAAAATGAGTAAAAAAATGATGTTGGCCCGCATTTACTTTTCAAACATGTGAGGTATGTCATTAGATTGGAAGCACCATAAATGATAAAACCATGAAACTCAATCTCTATTAAATCAAACACTAAAGGATAAAATTGAAAAAAAAATCAATTATACAAAAAGATCTAAAACAAAAAACTATATTTAAAAAATAAAAGTGAAAATTGAAATAAAAATAAATTAGAGGGCAACTAAAAGTTTTTGATTGGAGGGTCAAATTGAAAAGAAAATACCTTTAACAAAAAAGAAAAAACAAATAAAAAAATGAGGGTCAATTTGAAAAAAAATACATCATAAACTTTGATTAAAGGATGAAATTATAATCAAATAAAAATTTAACAAAATGGCCATGGAAAAAAATTAGAAATCAAAAGAATAAGGACTAAATTAAAAAAAATAATGTATGACAAATTGTAATTGAAGTACTAAATTGAAAATAGACAAAGGTTTTATAAAAGGGCTAAGAACAAAAAATTAAAATCAAACAAGTAAGAACTGAAATTGAAATACAAAAAACAAAGAGGAGAAACATGTACTTGTTTATAAATGAGAGGAAAAAAAAAGAGAAAAAAATAAATGATGATCATTGACAAACTACTGATCATCTGTTTTATATATAGCATCAGGAGAAAAAGAACGTGATGACGCTTCCAATAATATGATTGAAAGACAAGTTTGGCCACTAAGAGGTGTTCCACATGTTGCCCAAAAACTATGGACACCTTTCATATGCCGGCGCATATTAAACACGCACCATCAACGCTTTTTATTAGAAAAGTAAGTATTTAATGTAAAAAGACCAAAATGCTTTTAATGGGCTTGAAATTTACAAAAAAAAAGAAAAATAAAATAATGTGAAAAGATGAAAATTCCTTTAGATGATGCCTTATTTTTTTTTTATGTTTTTAAAGGAAAAATTTTCTTTAAACTATATTATAAGAAATGGAAAGACGAAAAAACCCTTCATCGATAGTTCTATCTTTTTTTACTTTGAGGTAAATAAGTTATTTTACTGTTTAGAAAATTTGAAAAAGATTTATATACCTATTAGTAGTCTTTTAATAACGAATGAGTTATTAGAAAAAGTCAAATTACCTCCCTACATTAGGCATTCATTTTTTCCACTTAAAGGTAAAATGGTAATTTTAATTAAGCAATTCATGGTAATTTATGTCCGGTGCTATAATGAATTTTCCATGCCTTATTGGTTTTGTTAATATTTATAATATCAATACATTAACACTCAAAACTTAAAAATAAAATTTTCTATAAGATTAATTATTTTAAATTGATTTTTTTTTAATTTAAGAAATTAATTAATTGACAAATATGAATTTTTAAAATTAAAATAAATAACATTTTTCATTAATAATCATTTAGTTTCATTATACTGTTTAACTCCAATTATTACACAAAATACATATACTAGTGAGTTTGTTCTTACTTCGCCATAGATTGAACTAAATTTTTTTAATAGAAAAAAACAATGTTCACGCTTTTATAGTGTGTTTTTTCCATAAAGGAAAAAAAATAATTGTATATTGAAAAGCCAATATATACATCTAATTAAATATGTCATAACTTATTTTTGAATTATTCCTAAAATCAAAAAATATATATTTAGAAGAAATAAAAAAAATTGCAATGAGATGAGGATGCCAGAATATCCAGAAAATAACCAAAAAATAATTATGGAGGTTCAAAAAACAAAGACTAAAATTTAACACTATATTGTTTTATTCATGAGAGCTGTGTTGGCAAGAAAAATTGAATTTGAGGAAGAAAAGTCAGAAATTAGATATTATGGACTCAATTAAATTTTATTAAAGGTTTAATTGAATTTATAAAGGGTTTGATAGTAAGAAAAATTCATTTTAAGTCAATTTAGGCTTTAAATGAAAAAAATTAAAGTTCATGGGTTAAATTATAAATTTTAAGAGTTGATTTGGTTAAATCAAAAGCTTAATTGCATAAAATATTGAAGTTTAATGGCCAATTAAGTAGTTGATTGAAGAAGTCTGAAACTAAGGACCAAACTAGAAAACGCGCGTAAATTGAGAGTTTGTAATTTACTGAATTAAGGACTACATTAAAGAAATTGAAAGTTTGTTGATAAATTAAGGGTCAAAATTCATAAAAGAACTAAAGTGAAAAAAATGGCCAGCTTCAAGGCTAGTAATTGAATTTGACAGGGATACAATTGAATTGATTCTTCAAATAAAAATTACAATTGAGGACTTGATTGAATGAATAAAAAATTGATGACTGATTTAGAGATTGATTTCTTTAGCGTCTTTTTTATTTAAATAAAATGACGTGTCTTCTTTAAAATGACAACGTTCCATCCACTGTTAAAAAAAAAAAGAGAAGGAAAATGGTGTTGTTTTAAACGACATTGTATATCTCTTTCCCCTTGACGAGCATGGGTATGGAAAGAAAGAGATTTTCTCCTATGTAACGCCTCTTTTCCTCTCTCTTCCAAGAACCTAAAACAGACAAAACCCATACCTTTTGGCCTGCTAAGATGAAAAGGTAGAGAATATAAGTCCTGCGAGTGGCTATGAGGTGGTTGCCTAGCCGCCTTATCCATTTGGCGTGAGTGGACAAGGTAGGGTTGCTCTATACCTTTTTTCCCTTTATAAATACTATAGTGTGGAGAACATAAAAAAGGGATTTGGGAGAGAAGATTTTGGATGAGGGAGAAGAGTTGAAAGACATAAAAAACAGAATAAAACAAAGAGAGAGAGAAAAATAAAAGGGAAAAAAAAGAAAGGAAAGAGACCAAAATATAAGAGAAAAGAAGAGAAAGAAAAACAGAGAACATAGAAAGGAGAGTGAAAGAAGAATAGATGAAAAAAACCAAAAAAAAACAAAGAGAAGCAAAAACATAAAGCTAGAAGAAGAAGAAACACAGAGAAACAGAGGAAAAAAAGAAGAAAAACCTTCATCTGGAATCGTTGTTCGCCGTGACAACACTGCCAATGTGAGCCACCAGCACCATCAACATCGTTAGTAGGTCAGCCTCCCCTTTCATCCTTTTTCTTCTACTTCATTTCCTCTATCTCTACTATTCTGCAAAGTGTACAATGGAGAGCAGCTCCACTGTTTACTAGGTCGGACAGCTCCAACCTAGACCAAAATCGTTGGGCTAGGTCTAACCTAGTCTTTTTTTTTTCCAAATAAATGATCATGATTGAAGGATGTGCATAAAGGCTTGTATGTTAGGTTATGTGTTTAAGCAAAGTCACATATTGTATATAAATAGATGAGCATGATTAGAGTATGTGCAAGATTTAGACTTTGCAAAATGTGCATTAATGATGTAAATCCTTTTTACTTAAGTGTGAAATTAAGTAATAATTTGAATAGAATTCTGATAATGAATTATTAAGAATGCTGAAAAGGTTGCAAAAGTGAAGAGGGGCAGCAGGTGAAAGTAATTGGGCATCTATAAGTTTCAAGAAGGTGTTTTACACTTTGTATTGTTATAAGAATTTCATGAATCTTATAATTGTAAATTCTTTAAATACAGAATTGTATTTTGAATATTAATAATATAAAGGGTAAGAAAAGATGAGTTGGATGGATTTATAAGTATTCGTGAAAGATAGTTAAACTACTTGATGTTTGTGAAAAATAAAAGAATTTATAAACAATTAAATAGGAGATAAGGGATGATCTAGATCAGCCCACAAACACTAACAAGGACCCATTATACGTTTCAAATGGGCTAATGACTTAGTCCAAGATAAAGGCATTGAAAGAGACATTGATTGCATTAATTTTGAATGTTTTGACCAAGTCAAATTTGAAGGGTTCATTTAAGCATCAACAAGATCCCTTAGTATATCTTATTTATATACAAGAGGAGCCCAATTCAACCTTATTTGGGCCATGAGGTGAGGATATAACATAGGAAATGAAACAAAAGAATCCAAGTTGACTTAGAAAACAAAGTGACGAGAAGGCTTCCTAATTATACAAGGAGATAATTCCAGTAACTTTGATTTTGTTTCCTAGTATTAGAACGATCCTAAGAGGCGATAAAAAAAGAAAATTATTACCAGCTATTACTCTTCTTTTAAAGAAAGAAAGAACATAAGTCTAATATCAGAATCCTACTATAACTTGGAACAATATGGGTTTTTTCTTTAGTTTCTAAAATTAATAAGTTGCACGGAAAGCTTATATAAGCCTTGAATCAGTCTGTAATATTTTCTTTCCTTCTCTTCTTCTCACGGCAGAACAATAATTTAATATTATGAGTTTTATTTTATTTTGTTAGCTATAGTTTAAGGTTTTTTTAGTTTAATTAATACTTTGTTTTCAACTAGGATCTAAAGCTTGTTTGCATTAGGTTGTGAGCTTTTCAGTTTGGGGTTTTTGAGTCAATTTTATAAGTGATTCAAATTAGTATACTAGGATAGATCCATTAGGGTTATATTTTCACAAGTATTTAAACCCTTGTAAGCCTAAAGATAGACTTGTTATCAATAAGAATTCAAAATGTTTTTTATTTTTTAACTTGTATGAGAGTGATTCTTGCATTCTTCAATTCTTAAACGACTTGAATCAGACTTATTGAAGATTAACTAGCTTAGTGGCGTCATTTGATTTTATTCTAATAGTGTTGGTGCCTTGAGATAGATTTTTATTATATCACACTCCTATTAAACTTATTTCAGCTCTTCAGGATCAGATCTCATTCTTGATTATGGGTTGAGTGATCAAGTAATCACGAGGTTTGCATTAGTTGGTATCTGAGCTAGGCTCCAAAACAAGATCATATTCTTTTATTATTTTCTTGTTTTTGGTGTTCTTTTAAGTTTTTTAGTGTTTGCGTCATTTATCTTCCTTTTCTTTGTATATGCGACATTTAAGAAAAAAAGGAGTAATATTTTATCTTTTTACTATTTCTGATCATATTAGTAGTATAAAAAAAAAGATTAGACAAAATTTGAAAATTAATTCAATTCTGTCGTAAAAACAAAGCTCTTACTTAACAATTAATGATACATATCCTAAATAGTTCAATCTTGAATGTATATACTTAATCAATAAGAACACTTTTAATATGTATTATTATGCAGAATATCTTTATATGATATTGTTTTGGTCTTAAAAGTATATAAATGATTTTAGATAACCTGAGATGTCCTAGATATATAAGGAATTTTGTTGAAACTTCCATAGGGATTTTGGTAGAGGACCATATGATTTTAAGAACTAATACTATTTTGAAAACCTAACTCAGGGATTAACAGGAGCAAGATCTAGGTTATGATTTAGAAGGGTCAACCCAACTTAACTTGTGTTAACATATGGATAAAAATGGTTATTATCATAGTTTTAAAACCCGACTTGAGAGTTAACATAATATAAGGTTTAGGAGGGTCAACTCGGTTGACCCATATTTTTTTTTAAATAATCAAACTAATATTGTTTTAACTATTTTTTTTTTTCAAAAAATCAAGTTTTTTACCTGTGTTTTATTTAGAGTTCACATAGGTTCTTAACCAAGTTAGGTTGAATAAACTTTTAAACCTGTACCAATTCAAACCCCAGGTCAATCCATCAAGTCAGTCCTAATTTTATAATTATGTTTATTATAAAATTATTAATTTTAACAATAATATAAACTAAAGAAAAAATATCTAATTATTTTTTTAAAAAATATGTAAGTTTGACAATAATAAATATTAATAATAAATATATTTTTTCATATTTTATCCTGTCTTGTGCACTACAACCAAATCGGATGCAAAGATAATTATTTTATCTAGTACATTACTATAAAACATAATTTTATCCTTGTGTCCTTTTCTGTCTTGTCTTCTCTATTTTCATTTTATGTCCTTTTCTCGAGATAACAACCAAATACTATTTTAATATTAGGTTGATGGTAAATCACTTTTTATATTTTTATCATATAATAAAATAGAAAAATTAAATTAATCAAGTGAAGTCTATAATTTTAGTTTTAGGTTTGGTGAGTTAATTAAATATTAATTAAAGAGTCAGATTGACATTTTTTTTGTCATTTGTTTATAATTTTTTGGCTAATTTTATTATTTAGTGTGAGATTTATATTAAAATTTATTTTTTAGTATTTGATTGATAATAAATTAATTTTGATATTTTTTATTATATAATAAAATAAAAAATTAATTAGATTCAATAAAATTTATAACCTTAAACGTTGACAAACTAATTAAATATCAATTAAAAAATTAGATATAAATTTTTAAAGTTTAAATGTTGTATTGAATTTAATTACAATATCTTTTTTTTTAACAATCCAGACATATTCTTATATATTTTAAAGAAAATTTATCCTAGCTCGACTAAAAACGTGGGCGGATAAACTAGTTTATTCCCAAAGTCCATGTATAAACAAAATTCATTAAGGAATTTACAAAAATTCCGAATTCAAGCCGTCAAATCAAAAGTCATTAAATCCAACGGTGAAAATTAAAAGGACCTGTCACTCCACCGAATCATAATATACACTGGCGGGCAGTCATAAACCCTAATCAAACCCCTACTCACACTTGACACGCCTATAAATATACACTCTTCGTTCCCCGCAATCTTTACCGCTCTCGAAACCCTACAAAATATCTCAAAAACTAGGGTTTTGTAGAGCCGTTCTTCAGATTTTTATCTCTAAAATTATTCTAGCAAAATGGGCAAGTCTAGCAAGAAATCAGCTACCAAAGTATGATTCTTTCGTTATTTCTTCTTCTATTCTTTGAATTTTTTTTTTAAAAAGAGTCTTTTGATGTTTGTTTTGTCTAATAGGGCCCTGTGCTGTTTTTGTAGGTTGAAGCAGTTCCTGCTGTAAGTCCTGCTAAGGCTGGGAAGAAAGGTAAAGAGTTTGTACTTAAGGTTTTACTATTCTGCTTTTGTGTGGTTATCTTCCACTGGTTTAGTGTGGTAGGCGGTGTTTAGGGTTTGATTGTGGAACGTGGGTTTATATATTGGGATTTTGAAGTGATTTTTGTGTGTTTCTCTAAATAGAAAGGAGATTTTCTTTTTATACAATGATTTGGGCTCTTTTCTGTTCTCGATTTTCTGAATTTGAGAACTTTGATAATAAAACAGAAGCTCGTGATTTGTGTAAGTTTTATCGGTCGTTTACCAACGAGTTTATGCATACAGGGGTTGAATTTGAGAAAATGGAATTTTTTGCTGTATCTTATCTGCATGCTGTTGTGTTAAATTTGAAATTTGTTGTCTGTTTAACGTGTACTTTTGCTTGGAAACTGTGGTATTTGCAGGTCAGAACAAGAGGGAAGCAGAAGAAGCATTAGAGAAGATTGTGAGTGCCAAAAAGCAGAAGAAAAATGACGGAGTAGCTCAGGCTGCCCAGAAGGCAAAGGTTGAAACTAAGACCCTGAAAAAGAAGATACATGAGTCCAGTGATTCTGATGACTCCTCATCGGAGGAAGAAGAGGTACATACAGATTTAACTTACAATTCTCATGCATTTTTTCATGGTCTAAATACTTGTAATGTGTCAATTTTGAATCAAATTTTTGATGAAAATAGGGCGTTTGATTTTTTCTTTTTGTGAATTTTGTATTTTGGGTTCCCAATTTTGTAATTATGTATGCTTTACAACAAGTTTTACTTTATGTATGGATTTGGTTCACAATTTTTGTAACTTATTAGGTTAAGGTTCTGCCAAAGAAGGCAGTGCAGCCAACTAAACCACCTGCCAAAGAATCCAGTGACTCTGAATCAGACTCCGGATCTGAGTTGGAATCTGATGAGGTAAGCATTGAAGCAAAGTTTAGTTGACACGGCTTTTTTCCCCTCTTTTTGTTTATTAAATTTAATTTTTATTTCAGGAGCCACCTGTGAAAGCTGCTCCTGCCAAGAAGGAGCCAATTGCTGTAAAAAATGGTTCCCATGGTGCTGCTGCTAAGAAGGGAAAGGATGACAGCAGCAGTTCTGAGTCTTCAGAGGATGAATCTTCTGATGATGAGGTAAATTTCCAATATCTTTTGCAAAATTCTAGAGAAATAACTACAATATATCCTGGACAAAAATCCTAAAATGACTTCACTGAAGTATATTTTTGATAGCATCTGTTGCAGAAATTGGTTAATCAAATGATAGTTTTGACAGGATCTGAATGAATACAAATCTTTGGTAGTAATTTGCTGTAAAATTTATGTTGTGCTTGGAGAAAACTATAGCAGCTTAAGCCAAGGCCATTGGCATACTACTAGGATATTTTTGGTTAGTGAAATATATTATTTGATTGCCTTAGCATTGGTGTTTGTTTTCAAGCTTTCTGGTTTACTAGCCTTCCTAATCCTTCCTACCTGAACTTTGTAATTTCATCTGTAGTGAGTTACTGTTTGTTGACCATTGATTCAATAAATATGTAGGAAATTCCCGCAAAGGCTTCTGCTCCTAAGAATGTTCCTGCAAAACCAGCTACCATTAAAAAAGTTGAATTAAGCGATGACTCTGAAAGTGATTCTGATGATAGTGAATCCACTGATGATGATAAGGTTCCCTTCTAACTTGTTTCTAATCTCTATGTGAATGTGTTGGATATTTAATTCTAACATATTTGAGTAATTCTGCAGCCAGGTAACAGCCAGCAAACCTACTGAATTGTTTTACTATTTGTTTATGTAGGGTGCATCTGCAAAGGCTTCTTTTCCTAAGAAGGTTCCTGCACCAGCTGCTCAGAAGAAAGCTGATTCAAGTGATGATGACTCTGATTCCGATGAATCCTCTTCTGAAGATGAGGTATTACCATATATGCTTATAGAATCTTAAATATGGATTTGGCTGATTCTTAACCTCAAGTTATATTATCATTGCCGCAGGTCAATTAAACTAATAAAACATGTGGCTTTTATTTTCTTGTCTTTATCCATGTCATTCCAGCCAGTCTTTCAAGTAGGAAAGATAAATTCTCTCAGAATCATATTGAATGCTATTTTGTTGTCCCATGATTGCTGTGGATCTGTTTTGTCATGCAGTAAATCTTTCCCTTTTTCTCCCTGCAGGCTCCTGCAGCAAAGGCAGCTGTTGCTTCCAAAAAGCCATCCTCTGTAACTGAAACAAAGGAATTGAAACAGGTAATTCTGCATAAAACATGTGCATGCTTAGATATTTACAAACACTTGCATATGCTGAATTAGTTGCATATGTTCAAATCTGAAGGTGTTTTGCTTGGGGAAACACAATAAGCTTTTAGGCTTGTTTGGTAATGCGTTTGCAGGTACTTTTCCTTAGTTCTTTTGGGCTGGAAATGCATCAAGTTGATGCTCTTGGGTGCTTTTCAGTGGTATTGATAATGGAACTTCATAATAATTGAAAAGCTCCAAAAGAACCATCAATTCCAAAATCGCTTTTGAAAAGCTCCTGGATCATTACCATGCATGATATATATCATGGTGATTCTTGTGGTTTTATTCTTTTATTATCTGTTGTTTTTCTGTAGTTTTTTATTCATTGCTTTCAATTCGACAACCATAATTTTGTGTGCCACAGGCAAAAGCAACTGCTCAAAAGGCAAGTAGCAGTGAAGAGGAGAGCTCCAGTGATGGCTCAGAGAGTGAGGAAGATAGTGAAGATGAAAAGCCAGCAAAGACTCCAAAGAAAAATGTAAAATTTCTTCTATTAGTTAAGTCATGTTTTATTACACTTGTGAGTGTTGATGACTTGTTTTTTACCCCCTGGATCAGGACACTGATGTAGAGATGGTTGATGCTGATATAAAGTCTGATATCAAAACTGTAATTCAACATTTTGCCTTTACTTTTGTTTTTTACACTTAAGTTTGTAGTGCATCTTTTGAATGAATTTCTTTATATGCAGCCCAAGACGCCTGTTACACCAGTTACTCATGAGAATACTGGGTCAAAGACACTTTTTATTGGAAACCTATCATTTCAAGTTGAACGTGCTGATGTGTATGTTCATTTTCGAGCCTCCTGCAAATCTAGAACGATTTTTGCATAATTCTCACCTGTGTAAGTTTTTACTGCAGGGAAAATTTCTTTAAAGGGGCCGGGGAAGTTGCTGATGTTCGCTTCGCCTTAGATGCAGATGAGAGGTTTAGGGGCTTCGGCCATGTTGAGTTTACCACAGCTGAAGCAGCTCAGAAGGTTAGGTTTTATAATTTCTTTTCATTTTCAAATTCAGTTGTCCCCTGGCACTGAGCTGTTTTTCAAATGGTATATCTTTATTTTTTTATTGTAGTATAATGTTCGTTGTTGCTGGGTCAGTATCATGTACAGGCTTTATTTTTGGGAATCTAACTCTTTTTTTCTGTGTTTAACTGTATGGGGAAATTTAAAATTTTTTCTAATCGTTGATAACTGTACTCGTGTCCTTATTTTTTTTCCTCTGTTTTACCTTAACAGGCTCTAAAATTGCATGGTAAAACTTTACTTGGCCGGGATGTCAGACTTGATTTGGCTCGCGAGAAGGGCTCAAATACGCCATACAGCAAAGATAGCAACTCATTCCAAAAGGGAGGGAGTGGTCAATCCCAAACCATTTTTGTCAAGGGATTTGACAAGTCTGCCGGTGAGGATGAGGTAATGATTTCCCACTGTGGTAGCTTTAAAGGTCAATTTTGTGGTCCTGAGATTTCTAGGGGATTTCTCATGGTGTGTTCAATCCAAATCTTTACAGATTAGGAGCTCTCTCCAGGAGCATTTTGGTTCTTGTGGGGAGATTAAAAGGATATCTATTCCAACTGATTATGATACCGGTGCCATTAAAGGGTACATTCCCCTTCTATCCCTTTTACTAGATTCATTTTTCCTAATATGCAAGATTACAGTATATTGACTGCTGCTGTGTGAGTATTCTTCTGAATGATTCTTTGAGAATTATTTTTTATATATTTTTTAATTGGTTCACGTTGAATGAATTTAATGTGGATTTCTTTGGTGAGAATCATTGTTGTCCATTCATATAATCTCAGTAGTTTTGTTGCTAAACAATTAAACTACTCTCTTTCTTAATGTGTATGTGATCTGTTTTTTCCTTTGAAACATGGTGAGTTTACACAATCTGATTTGTCCATTGAGACTTGTGCCAAGGCTGCAACTTTGCCAGCCAGTGGTCTTGGGAGTAATGAAATCATTTTTTTTTTTCAAAAGTATTTTGAGAAATTCTCTACTTTTGTTATGTTGCTAAGGTAAATATTCTGGTTATGATGGATGATTGAGGGTGCTTAATGTTTAAGTACTATCTGAAGGTTTTTGTTATGTTCTAATAGTTGGCTAGGTTTCTGTCACGTCTTATTTTAATTTTACCTAGTGACTTGTGATATAGTGAGTCATGCCAAGCCCTAAATTGTAAACCAATGTCAGGATGGCTTACTTGGAATTTAATGATGCTGATGCTTTGAACAAAGCTTTTGAGCTTAATGGAAGTCAACTTGGAGAATGCTACTTAACTGTGGATGAAGCAAAACCAAGGAATGATAACCGTGACAGTTGGGACAGTGGCCGGGGTCGTGGCAGAGGCAGTGGTGGTAGGGGTCGTGGGGGTCGTTTTGATAGTGGACGCGGGGGCCGTTTTGATAGCGGACGTGGTGGCAGAGGTGGGGGCAGAGGTGGTCGAGGACGTGGGACACCTTTTAAACCCAGTGTGACCACAGCTGCTTCAGGTAATTGTTCATAAATCCTTTTTGACCTGAAGGAACTGAATTTCTGTTTCTAGAGATAGACTAGCGAATCACTGTGCTAACAGTGAGGATTGTGTTTGGTAACACTGTTGTCCTTAGCCATGAATAATGTTCTCATAATGAATTGTAGCTTCGGATGTTGGCTTGACAATTACTTTATGCAACTTCGGTAGATTTAGTACCTATTTAGGAGTGATAGATGCTGTGTTTCAAAATGCTTTTGGCTTGAAAATTTATCTCAGAACAATGGTTTTTTTTTTTTTGTTAAAAAAATTTATTTTTATCATCACCAAATCAAAACATTCAAAAACACAAGGAAACATTAATTCAAAGAAAAAGAAATGAAGAAAAAATAATGAAATGGTTGTTAAACCAAAACTCTAAACAGGCCTTAAGATTTTAAGTTATGCTGCTAAACCCCCACTTGTTATTTTCCTATGCAGGAAAAAAGAAGACATTTAATGATGAAGACTGAGTGAAGCAGATGAAGATTTCGAAGGATCTCTGCACCTTCTCTCGTCTTAGAATATTATTATTTTTGTTAGTGCAATTGTAGAAGAGATTTTTTGCTTTTGTTTTCAAACGTTATTTAGGGGATGTTTGTTTTCTTGCCAAGCTCTCGAGGCCATTATGACTAAAGCAATTATGTTGTGCTTAAATTTATCATGTTTTGAAGTTTTCACTTAGTTTTCTGGATCTGTTCTGGTTCCCGACTTCTATTAAAATTATCCAGTATTGACTGCTATAATTCTTAACCTCGCTGCTGTGCTGCCGTATGATTGTATTTGTGTGGCGTCCAAGCGTTCATTATCCAGCAAGCCAAATGAAAGAATTTGTACAGGTGAGGGAGGGGTCTCTATGATTTAACTAGCATGCCTCTTCATTTCCTTTACAGGCATTATCGAAGAAGGCAGCCAGTGGTTTTGATCGTCTTGATCAGGGCAACCTTTCCTGACCATTAGGTTTTGAAACATTCATTGGTTACATACAACGAGTACACTTGCAAATAAAAATAAAGTGGCCTTGCTTTGTAGAAAAAGAAAAAAAACACAGCAATGTACACTAGTGTTCTACTGGATTTGCAATTGAAAGGCAGGGGATGGGGAAGGTTCAACTTTTTTTGCTGGGTATGTGTATATATATTAATTTTATCCTATTTATATTAATTGACATACCATATGTTCACAGTCATAATCAATCAAACAGACATATTCATATTTCAAGGCTCGACTCATGACATCAATCAAAGACTCATGACATCAATCAAATGAGAAGCTATTAATTCAAAAGTCAATTCAGAATACATAGCGGTTCATATCAAGAATTCAGATTCAATAAATGATCATATTTATCATAATAAGGATAATAATCAATATATATATTATAAAAAAGCATAATCCAATTCATATTAACAAATTAAATATTTATAATATTTCTTATGTATATGAAAAATTATCCACTCCCCTAACTCAAAAGCAAACAAAAATAAAAAACAGACACCGAAGAAAATCCTACTAACATCCTGCTGGTAGAATATCAGGATTATCTGAATATAAAGGAAACATATTCAAGAATGACTCAAAAGAACATATAACCTATTTAATACACTTAACTAAGGGTCTTTTTCATAACCCTGCATGTTTTTAGATTAAATTAGTTATTTTTCTAAAAACAAAAAAATTAACGGTTTTCCCGAAATCTAATTTATAATAAAATAAATAATAAAATTGGTAATAATTAACTAAATAACCCCAAATTATTCATCAAACCAATATGAAAAAGCTAACATCACAGCTAGGGACTAATATGGAATTTATCACATTTTTAGGCCCAAATTGTAATTTTTGTCTAATTGGAGGACCAAACTAAACATATCATAAATTCATGACTATAGTGTAATTATATCCATAATTCATCCTCATTTCTTCCCAGAACCTCTAATTATGCTCCAAGGACCATTCTGGAATTTTTCCAAAATTTTTAGGGTCAAATTGTAATTTTTGTCAAAAGGAGGACCAAACTAAAATTTGTCATAAATCCATGAATATACTGAAATTCTGACCATAATTAATCCTCAATTATGTCTAGAATATCTCATTATACTCCAGGGATCATTCTGGAATTTTACCAAATTTTTAGGATCAAATGGTAATTTTTGTCAAATTGGAGGACTAAATTAAAAGTTTAAAAATTTCATAACTATACAGTAATTCTGCCAATAATTCATATTTTATTCTGTTCAGAATCTCAGAATATGCTCCAGGGACCATTCTGTAATTTTCCAAAGTTTGGGGACTAAACTGTAATTTTCCAAAATTGAGGGACCAAATTGAATTTTCATCATCTTCAACCTCCAACCCAGAATTTCAACAGAAACCAACTGTTCTTTCCTTATTTCTAACACAAATTCACCATTCAAACAATATCCATAACTCAAAATCATCATTTTTATGTACAATATCTCAAATTCAATTTAACAATCCATTACCCATAACAATCAACCTTATAATATTCAATTTAATTCATTAATTAAATTTAAAACATAAATTTGCAAAACCCTAACATTCATCAAAATCAAAATTAAAGTTCAAGTAATATACATTTACACATTTAACAACCTAAATCTTACCTTTATACTTATTTCTTCAATTTCTTTCTATTACCATTCTAATTTCCTTCTTTTCTCTTCTTTTTCTTCTTTCTCCCTTCTCTCTTATGGTTTGCTCCAA
Source organism: Populus euphratica (assembly GCF_000495115.2). NCBI lineage: Eukaryota > Viridiplantae > Streptophyta > Magnoliopsida > Malpighiales > Salicaceae > Populus > Populus euphratica. Next base: position 81,908 of record NW_011500372.1, on the reverse strand, counting down.
TTTTCAGATCTCTTCTTTTGTTTTTTTTTTTACTTCCTATTTATATTTATCATCTCTTTATACAATTACTACAATACCCCTCATTATTTATTCCAACTTTTAAACCTTCAATGCTTTATTGTATTTTCTAATTCATTAATTCAAAACCTTACACCTAGATATGAGGATATTGTGATTTTGAGAAAAAAAATTCTTAGCTTGATGCTTTAGAAAATTAAATGAAGTTTTAATGATTTAAAATAATTAAAGATATAAGAACTAAATTTAAAACTAAAACAAGAGTAAAAATGAAATTGAAAATGTTTTTTTTTACACTGAAGCTAGGGTTTTTTTTTAATATTTATTTTTCATATTTATCATTTAATGAGTTAGTTAAGAGTTGGACTTTGTAATTTATTTTCTATGGAGCAATCTTGTTTTCAATGACTCAGGTCTTAAATCTTGGGTTTAGTTGGTTGAAAATTAAATTTTATAATTTATTTATTTATTTTTTATGAAGTTATTTTGATTTTATGATACGGATCGCATATTTATTGGGTTGATTTAAGTTGACTCAAATTTTTTTTTTCCTTTTCTTTTAAATTGTTTCTTTAGTGATTTCATTATTCAACAATAAATTTAATTGAAAACTAAACTTTCTATTTTTATTTTTAGTTTGTTTTTTTATGGAGTAATCTTGTTTTCATAGCTTAGATCATGAGTTTAGTTAGTTGAGATTTAGACCTCGTGATTTTTATTTATTTATTTTCTATTAAATTATCATCGTCTTATAAGTTAAATCGCGAGTTTTTATATTAAACCGAGCTTGCTTATATTTTTATATAGCCTTTCAACAATAAGTTAGATAAAAACTTGGCTTTGTATTTTTTTTTCAATTTATTTTTTATAAGGTTAATCCAGTTTTCATAACTTAAATTGCAGGTTTAAATAGTTAACTTAAGCTATTTTTTTTTGTGTTTTTTTTTAAGTTGAGCATCTTTTTTATTTTTTATTTTCATCATTTCAATATCTTGCTTATTAAAAATTGAAATTTTTAATTTATTTTTTATAGAGTTCTCATAATTTCTTACTCAATTCATGAGTATTATAAATTAATTAAGGTTGATTTGATATTCTACTATTTTTGTATTTTTAAAAAGATATGTTATTTGATATGTCTTCATTTATGTATTTAAAAAGGATGTCATTATGATATATATCAAAGTTCAAATTCACAGTTAATTTTTTCATGCTAAGAAATACATTAGAAACAATTTTACTTTTTTTTTTTTTCCAATGAGGATGGGCCGATTAGGCTAGTGAATTAATATTTCGTGAAGGCCCCTGACCTCGAAGCTTCATTTGCTTAGAATTAACCAAGTATGTTAGATAAAAAGCTTGGTATATTTGAATTCTGATTCGTCAAGATACAACAGTTATTAACAGTTGTAAGATTACCGGGTGAAAATTGTGTCAAAAAGTAAAAGAAAAATGTGTTCTCCCCTGTATTTTGAAATTATAAGCTTTTCGTTTGGCTTCAATATAGTTGGCAATTCTTTCCTTCAAGTGTTCAGTTGTAGCTTTGAACTGTAACCTTAGCCTGAGGGCCGCCTTGAACATAAACAAAGATGCATTCTGCGCCAGGTTGCAAGACCTTCTGCCATTGAGGAAGCTCATAGGTGTTCCTCTGTTGTGTTGGATTGAGACCCCATATAGATCCTGAAAGGTCTTCTACCACCAATTTAAGGTCTTTGATTGGCTTCTCAGACTTGTTTTTGATTATCACCTTGTGCCTGTAATATTTTGTTGGTCCAACTGTCCATGTCTTGGTTATTGAGTGAATGAATTCCACTGGGGCTTCTGCAGCGTATGGGATTCAAGGAAATCAAACAAAGTTGCAAAATAGTGAGGGCATTGTCTCTGAGGAATCATGGAGAAGTATATAGCATCTTTCAAGAATTGAATTTTATTCTTACCATGACTTCTATACGGTTCTTGTGTTTTTTGAGTTTCTTGATAGGAATGTGGTGTTGTTGGACGAGGAACTGGTGCTTTCTTAGGATAGTTGCCTGAAAATATTAGCCGAAGAGAGACATGGGAATTAGCGATAACATCTTGGTAGCTCACAACGTTCCTGAAATTAAGTAACCCTAGCTACCAGGGAAGGAGTGACGACACATTCTGTGTGAATTTCCTACCTGCGGCTTCCGATACACTTTCCAGCTTAGAGAAGAGGCCAACAAGAGGAGCACAGCCAGACAATGTAGGCTCGGTTTGTTCGTAGTTGGAACGGTCATCAGAGAAGTTATCATTCTGATCAGGGCCTCCCACAAGAGCTCCATGTATGACATTAGGATTTCCCTCGGGACGACGATACCATGTCTCAAATCCTTGCACACATTCAACCGTTGATTGAAGAGAAAATATAGAGGCAATGGAAGAACCTCTATGGTGAACATGGATGGGATATTGCTGTCCATATCCAACTAAGTAACTCATAGACTTGGGGTTTTTGCCAAGAAAATAGTCAGCCTGAAAAATCAATATGAGCGAGAAATCAGCACAGGGCATTTACCGGAAGATGTAAATATTGATGCACAGGAAAAATGGAATTTTGTCCGTCAGCAAAGATCATCAAAATGTGAATACTATGATCGGCCAAACTTGAAGTAGAGTCCCTTGAGTACCTGTGACCTAGCAAAATCGAGGAGCGCCTGAGGTGGGATCTGCCCTTCTGGACAGGCAAGCTTAGCATTTGCGGCAGAAAGAGAATCAGAGTAGACGGCAAGAAGAAATGCAGCAGCGGAGGCATATTGCAAATTGTTCCATTCCCTGACATACATTAAGCCCCCTGATACAGAAACAAAACCACAACCGAGCGTACTTTTTAAGGCCTTATATTAAGAAGGATCACGAATCGATAAAAGCAATTATATGATCGAAAAGGGATCATAGAGATATTATATTATCTACTTAAGACTAACCAGGAGTTTTGTGGATGTTGTAGCCATCATTCTTTTGCAGACATGCACAGGCAAAGTAATTGGCTTTGGCCTGATATTGCTTCAAGGTGGAAGTGTAGGCGCCACCACGGCCTTCCAGAAGTATCTGCAGTCAGTTTTCCAAACTTTCGTTACTCGTTCCCAATTTGAACATGTAGAATCACAAAGTTTTCATAGAAAAACACAGCTCGATTAGCTAGAGGCTCTGATTCTCATGATGATGAGGTTCTTGAATGAAATTACCTGGGAAAGAAGGATTTGCACACCAGCATATTTGTTGTCCCACGAGAATTCTTTGACTGCCCATCCAGTTCCGCCCATGTATACAGCATTGTCGACGACGTATTTTAGGAAGTACTCATCATCAGTTGCCCGATACAGCCACGCAGCAGCCCACAATAGCTCATCCTAAAATGAGAGAAAAGGTTATTTAAGAACATATACCGCAAATAATAGAATTAAAACTTAAGAACAGATTGGCTGAAGAGCAAATATATGCATACCGAGTAGCCTGACGAAGTGTAGAATTTCTTAGCATTCTGAATAGAATCATCATAAAGACCTCTATATTTATCAGCAAATGTGAAAAGCTGCAATAGATTACAAATTAATGTTAATAATGTCCAGAACTTTCTCAAATGTTGCTCACGATCATTTAGCAATAGTTATTTTCACCTGTTTTGCATGAAGTAAGAGCAAATTAGAGTAGGAAGAATTGTAAGGCTTGAAAGCTATAGCTGATGCAGCCAAGGCAGCAGCAGTTTCTCCAGCAAGGTCTGAACCTGGATGATCCTGATCGAGCTTGTAAGCAGTCCTAGGAGTAGTCATGTCTTCAGCTCTCTCCCAACAATAGTGATCAGAGTCACCATCCCCAACCTGGATTTTGCAGGCTAAATCAGCCGATCAAAAATTTCTTTTGCAGCATATCCTAGTGCAATTATGTTGGTGAGATTATTAACGAAGTCAGCTGGAAGGAAATACGGTTGCTGAGACCAAATTTATCAACTTTTAGACCACCTAAACGATCACTAATTTCCTGTTATGGATGCATATATAACAGGTGACCTACTCTATGTATTTTTATCTCAATTTATTTTTACCTGAGCCCAGAGAACATTAGGCTGTGTGTGTGCCTTCATGAAGTAGTCAGTACCCCATTTAATAGACCACAAAGCATTTCCCATCTGGTCTAACTCTGTAATTTCCTTCTTGAAATCAATAGCTCCCCAAGCTAGCATTGTCACAGTATATGCCATTGGCAGTCCAAACTTAACATGATCTCCTGCATCATAGTACCCTCCCACCATGTTTACCTGCACATACCATGTAATTGTTATCCTTTTCAATAACTAATTACACCGACAGTGGAGATTTTCCAGCAAGTGAATAAGGGAATGATTTCCGGTGAATTCAGCTTTACTTTACAAAATGAATGGAAAAAAAAACAACAAGAAGAAGATACATACCCACTGAAGGTACCCATCCTTGAGGCCGGAGTCGCCCCTCCACTTGACTCTCTGATTGGCTGGAAGCTTACCTGACCTTTGTGCCTCAAAAAACATTAAGGTCTTATCAAGAGCATCACCATAGTTGAATCCTTCTGCAATGAGTGCCTCTAGTACAAGTACGCCTAATAAGAGACATAATCGACCAAAATTCAAGCTCTTCATGACTACGGGTGTGGCTTGCTAGAAAGGTGGACAACAATTGTCTTGCCTCTTGCCTCTTGCCTCTTGCCTAATGCCTGTGTGGCTGTGTCAACTTAAATGGCGTATATATGAAGAGGAGCAGGGAGGGAAGTTGAACAGTTTGAAGAATAAGAAAATGGTTTGAATTTCTGCTCCAATGATTGGTTTACTAATACGAGCATGGTGTGGTGTGGTAGCCTTCACGTTCTAAAATGTCAAGGGCGTTGAAGACGCAAGGAGAGCCTCCCACGTTGTGAAGCTCATAAAATAGATGGTGGTGTTCATGTATGTTATGGAACAATGGAATGCGGAGAGGCATGGCACCTGTAATTTACACATCTTAATCTTCCATCATTTCTTTCTTCATTTATAATTGGTGGCCAACCTCAAGACTTTTTTTTTTTTTCCCTATCGTATATTTTGCCTGTGAATATCAATTAAAAGAGCTGATTGCCATTCCAAAAACAGTAGTGACATTTACACGGTTTACCAGAACATTGTAATGCTTTTTCTCCCCTAAAAAAAATAATAAAAAAACATTCACAAGGGCATACAAATCTTTCTACTTAGTCTATCTATCATTTTTCATATTAATTACATGGTTATATAATCAAAATATCATTGGAAGTTAAAAATTTAAACTTAAAGGGTATTTTTATATTTTTATGATAGTATTTTTGTCATTATAATTTAAGTTGATGACTATTTTGATATTTGATCAAATGTAAAAAAATAATAAACAATTAAAATATGCATTGAAACTATAAAAATATTATTAAAATTATTCTTGAAATCAAGTGTTTTTGGTTTTTTATAATTATAAAGTCAACAAGGAAGCAATTTTATCTTTAAATAAATAAAAAACAAAGAGTGAGTATGTGGGAGGTGCTCTCGTCCTTTAGAGGGGAGTGTGAGACTCCTAACATCTAAAAATATCTTTTCGTCTTGTTGTTGGAAGCGTTATTGTGTCTTCTTCATGTTAGTATGGTGCGTGTCACTAGTGGTGATTTGGTTTATTGACGATAAGTTTTTTTTTTTTCATCTTTTTTCCCTGAATAGTACAACTTGACTCTCTTTGTTATTGGTATTTTAATTTTAGTTCTTTTTAATTTTTAATTTTTTATCTTCATTTTTTTGTAGAAGTTTTATTTATTTTTAATTTTATCATTCAATTCTAATTCACCAAATATTATATTTTTTAATTTGATTCTTATTCTTTTGATCTCTAATTTTTTTCCTTGGTTTTTTTGTAAATTTTATTGATTTTCAAATTTATCCTTCAATTCAAATTGATAATATTATACTTTTTAATTTGAACCTCATTGTTTTGATGTTTAATTTTTCTCTTGACTCTTTTGTAAAATTTATTATTCTTTCAATCAAAACATTATTTTTATTTTTCATGTCAATTTTGATCCTTATTCTTTTAAATTTTATTTTATTTGTTAAATTATTTTTTCTTTTCAACTTCACCCTTAAAACAATTAATTTTTTTTAAAATTTTGATTTTTATTCTTTTAATTAATATTTTTTAAATTATTTTGTATAATTTAGATTTTATTTTTATTTTTATCCTTTAATATTTGATTGATTGAGAGTTGAATTTCATGGTTTTTTTTTATATTAGGTGTTTCTAGTCTAATAACTCAAATTACATGTTTGAAAAATTAACATGTTGTTTTTAAAAAACTTTAGAATCCTCTTAATGCGTCATTCAAATATTATAATTTGAGCTGCAAATTTAGTAGGATTTCCAATATTAGCTGATTTTATGTTATTTTTTTACCCCGTATCAACACCTAAATATTAATTTTTATAATAAAATAAGTCAATCCTACGGAAGCACAAACAACAAGACTAGTTCTTAGCTAACCATCCACTCTTACATGCAACAAATTCATTCACCATTTGAAACGGAACTCCGAAGAGTTTTCGAGGCTGGGGACAGGTGGGCCAAAAAATGGGCTGGTTCTGCAAAGAAGTTTGACTTGTTTGGATTTTTAGTCCATGACGGCCTCTTTAATTAGCAGTCGACGAGGACATTTGGAGGCACTATATATATATATATATATATTTATATTTTTGCATGTTAATATTAAAAATAAATTTTAAAAATTAAAAAAATATTTTTTTACTGTATTTTTTGAAAAAATTATTTTAAAATAAAATATTTACTATAAACTCAATCAGGTACAAAATAGTAAATTTTACATTAACTGCAAAAAGAAAATTCTCCAACGGGAGGTGAAAAAAACGGAAGAAGAGGCTAATGAACCACAAAGAAGGTTGATTTGATGGGCATTGAAAATTCCTGTATTCCTAGATACATATTACTATTCACCATAACAATATAACCGCTATTTTGTCCTTTCAATAAAAAAACCAGTAAATTTGTTATTAGGAGCAATATAATTTCTTTTAATATGCAGTGTAAAAACTATATTATTTTTAAAAATATATTTTTTAAAAGGGTTAATCGAAAACAATTTTGTATTTTAATCTTTTATATGTGTAATGTAAATACTATATTACCATTATAAGTAAATTTTATTAAAAGATTTATAAGAAATTTTTTTATCTTTTTACCTTTTAAAAGTATAGTATAAAGATTATATTACCTTTAAAAACAAGATTTGTCAACCTGGTAAGTAGGAGCTTTTAGCTATTAACAAGTTGAATGAGATTGACTTGGTTTTTTGACAAACATAAATATTATTTTAAAAATAAATTATTAGTATGCACGTGTCAATAAGTGAGCAATGCTTATATCATTTAAGCAATGCATGTGATTTCATTGCATATTAAAACATCATCTTCTAGGGCGGTGTTCAAAATATCTCACCATGATCTTTTAATTGGTGCTGCATGTGTATACAACGGAAGAGTGGTTGGACTGTAATAAATTTTTCTTTTCTTCTCTATCTTCTCTCTCTTTTTCCTTGCAAAAATATAAATGTTTTTTTTCTTTTTATTTTTGTATTTAATTTGATAGTCATTATTTTATTTTACTGATTGCTATTTATTTTTTTAATTTTTTTCATAGAATATTTTCTTTAATTGCATCCCTCGTTATTTGGTTTCATTTACTTTTTATATCAAATTTGATCTTTATTTATTTGACTGTTATTTGTTTATTTTCTTTTATTTTTCTAATTGAATTTTGTTTTTAATTTCATCTCTCGATATTTGATATCAAATTGTTTTTATATCAAGTTTAGCCTCATTTTTTTTTTATTTTGAAACCTTTTTTTATTGTATTTTTTTTAATTTTATTCCTCAATATTTTATCGATTTAGAATTTTATCGTGTTATTTTTCATGATTTTTCTTTTATGAAATTGATCCCAAGCTCATCACCAGGGTTATTTAACATAAATAGACTTTGGTGGTTTTTCGGTTATTTTTTAAAATTAATTTGTTTTTCAATTTTTTTTAGTATCTGATTTATTGAATTGGTCTTTGTAATTTTTGTTTTTCACCTTTTCTTATATAAGTTTATCCTATTCTTGAGCCTAGGGAGCATGTAAGCCTAGAATGACTTGGATTTTTTTATCTTTGTTTCTTTTTTTAGTTTTACCTTTTAATTTTAAGTTGTTTGATAATTAAATTTTATAGTTTTATTTATTTTTCTTTCAATGAGCTTCATGTTGATTTGTACATTGTCCATTATTTTTGTTAGTTTATTTATTGTTATTGTATTTATTTATTTTTATTATTTAAATTAGTTAAACTTATTAAAACTAGTCAAATTTATGATCTATATATTATATTTATTTTTGTTATTTTAGGAACACTAACATCATCGTAGCATTTTTCTTACACGTAGGAAAAAACAAAGTAAATTATTTCTATTTCTTCAAGCCTTATTTAAAGATTTTGAAAATGAAAACAAAAACCAAAGTAACCAAAGTTTTCCAAAATTTTGAGGTGTTTTGCAACTTGGAGGTTGGGATGGAATAAAATGAAAAATAACTAATTTATTTTTCAAAAAACTACTATAGTGTTTTTATATTTTTATTGTGTTTTGAAAAATTATATTTTATATTCTTAATTTTATACGCGCAATACCACTTAAAATCCTTAAAAAAAAGAAGATATTTGATTGATTTTTTTACATAGCCATCATTTTTCATTTAATTTTTCAAGAGCCCTTATATCACATATTACAACTTTGCCATTACATTAGAAAAAAGAAAAACTCTAGCTACTACCACTCTAAACTTTCTCTTCCCTTTTCTAGATCCCTGACCCTAAATCTTTAAGATTTGCATGAGATGTTTTCAACCCTTTTATGAGTATGCTTGCTACTGCCTCTTGCTCCCGTGATGAGTAGATTAACTGCAAATTCATTAAGATTCTGGAATAAAAACTTGGTTCTCTAGAAAACCTTGAGTTGGCAAATTGCAGACTGTAGAGGAATGGCAAACAGTCATGAAGAAGAATTTCAATGCATCCGTAAGAGCTTCCTCCGCTTCCTCCCATGTTTCCAAGACTCCTAGGTATATTACAGACATCAGGAGGCACAAATTTATTTGCATTTTTTTTCTAAATTATTTCCCTTTTACATCAGCACAAAGTGCATGATAAAAGAAAAGGTGATTGGTTTGCAAAAGATTCAAGATCATACTGTAGATAGTTGACATTTGACTTGCCTCGTATTTATATACCTGTTCTCTGTAAATTATGACTTGTATTTATATTTGTTCTCAGAATTATTTCTTACATTTATATAATTTGATATGTTGAGATTGTTTGCTATTTAGATTTATACAAAGTAAAATAATAAAAAATAATCTATAATAAAAACACTTTTTTATAAGCTCGATAAAGAAAACATCTAAAACCTAACTATCCCTGGCTATAAACAATTGTTAACATTATAAAGATTGAGAAAAAAACATTAATGACTATCTACATTGCAACTAAATTGTCGTGCATCAAGAAAACAACAAAATCATTCCATTCCTCTAAGCAAAAACAAAAGGTTTTTATTAGAAAAAAAATGAACCAATCCTACCTCAAAAAACAGATTGACACATTTCTTACTATTAATTCATACAATGTTTATATTTTTTAAAATGTAATAAAATGAGTTGGGCTTTCAATTCTATTTCTTACTATTCTTTTAAGTAAACTTACATGGCATATTTTTTAAGAAAAATATAACGAAATATAGATCTGTTGGTATATATACAATTTACACGCAGCCTAAAATTGCGTGTTCTTTCCAAGTAATCAATCCATTTCAAGCTTCATGAGCATGGCTGACAAGTCGTTTTTGAAAGAAATAATTGTAGATTTTTTATCAAAACTATCTCTCTTTCAAGAAGGGAATATCCACTTGGCATGGGAATTTGACGCCCGAAAACGCCCGCGTAGCCGCTGATATAACCACCATTTGGATAAGAGAGAGAGAGAGACAGAGACAGAGACAGAGACAGAGAAAGTACTTCTGAGTTCTGGTTCTTTAGAGAGAGAGAGAGAGAGAGAGAGAGAGGGAAAGAGGAAACCATGGCCTCCCTCACTTCTCCAACATTCACAACCAACACACGATGTCTTCAGAGACCACAGAATTCTCACTCTCCTTCTCAACAACCTCGTTTATCACAAAGACCAGAACTGAACCGCAGGCATTTCATATCTCAAACAGCTTCACTTTCAGCACTCCCTTTACTTTCTCCTCTCATTCTTAACCCCCAACAAGCCAATGCTGCAGCTGAAGATTCTCTTTCCGAATGGGAAAGAGTTTACCTTCCCATTGATCCCGGTGTTGTGCTCCTTGACATTGCCTTTGTTCCTGATGACCCGAACCATGGTAAGTAAGTTCGTCAACAGAAATTTTTCACTACTCTTGCTGTATACACAATGTCTCTGACATTGCATAACATCCCTTTTTTTCGTTTCCCTCCTATTATAATTATTACCTTTTGTGGATATTGGCGAGAGGGAGGGGTGGCGTGTGTGTAGATATATAGATTAGATGAATGCTTTGAAGATTTTGGCCTGAACTTCATTTGGTATTAGCTGGGTTAATTACGCTTATGTAGAATCATTTTGGTTGAATTAACTTATTTTTGTTGGTACTTGAGAACTTGAAGGCTGGTTCTTTGGTTTTGTAGGTTTCTTGTTGGGGACAAGGCAGACAATCATGGAAACTAAAGATGGTGGAAATACTTGGGTCCAGCGGTCAATACCTTCGGCAGAAGACGAGGATTTTAACTATAGGTTTAATTCTATTAGTTTTAAGGGGAAGGAAGGATGGATTGTTGGAAAGCCTGCAATTCTGCTGTACACTGCAGATTCCGGAGAAACATGGGAGAGAATACCACTAAGTGCTCAACTCCCTGGTGATATGGTAAGCTTGTACTTGCAGTAGTGAGTATCATTTAGTGATGTTTTAGTGGCTGGGATTTGTAGTACTTCTGTTAATTCTCAAGGGATATGAAAGACAAGAGAATCGTTTCATGAAGGAACTTGAATTTTGCAGATATTTTACCCCCTTTTTAGTTGTTCCGTGTGGGTATGGATAGGGAAAAGTTGTTGATTCCCTTCCAACATTTTGCAGGTCTATATAAAGGCAACTGGAGAAAAGAGTGCGGAGATGGTAACAGACGAAGGTGCAATATATGTCACATCAAATAGGGGTTATAACTGGAGGGCTGCAGTTCAGGAGTCTGTTTCGGCAACTCTTAACAGGTTGGTTTGCTTGAGATAAAAAGTTAATCTAAATAGTGCTATATAGAGTCTGTGGAGTATTTTCTTTGCTGTAGGAAACATTTGGATTTGTAGATAAAGCAGTTCAATTCTGAAAATGTGATCTAGCAAAGGATATCTTTCTATCTTATGGGCCATCTTCCTTTTGTTTGAGATGGTTACACAACCACTTTGCATCCTCTCTTAAAAGCTTAGAGCTCTATTCACTACGGAGTCAAGATCCTCGGAATTCTTTTAGATCACAAGTTTTTAATTTCAAGCGGGCAAGATATTCACATAGCTTCTTGCTTTTGCAGAACAGTTTCTAGCGGTATTAGTGGTGCAAGTTACTATACAGGGACTTTTAATACTGTGAATCGCTCTCCAAATGGAAACTATGTTGCCGTCTCAAGCCGTGGTAACTTCTATCTGACGTGGGAGCCTGGTCAGGTCATGCTCATTTTCTTGTTGCTGTCTAGATTTTTGCATGCGTACATCTGTAACTTATTAATTGGCTTCATGAGGCATGCCCGCTCTTCAACCTTTTTAGTGTTTGCTTGTGTAGAGATATGCATAAGTGCTAACAGGCATGTACACTTTATTAACTGCTATTCATTACTTTCCATATTTTCAGGCATTCTGGCAGCCGCATAACAGAGCAATTGCAAGAAGAATTCAAAACATGGGATGGAGGGCGGATGGTGGGCTCTGGCTTCTTGTTCGTGGAGGGGGGCTTTATCTTAGCAAAGGCACTGGGGTAAGTTGATAAGAAGAATGTGAAGAAACTATTATTCTGTGCATGTGATGATCCTGAATCAGTGAATTGGTTACATAATGATAAGATGGTAAGTTTATATCAACATTAGTTGTTGCACCCTTCCAAACTAGTATATCAACAGTGACTTGACATCCCACTAGATGAAGTTCTTATTAGTCGAGAAACACCTCTGTGAATTTGAACTAAGGAAGACTTGATGCTTTCAATGGATTTGCTTGATATAGTTTGACTTTTAAATACACATAAAATTCTAGACAAACAAAGCATCATCTGGACATGTATATGATTATCATAGGGATTATAACAAGTGAATGTCTCATAATCACTGGTCTTTTTGTTTTCACCTATTTTTATTGCATTGCAGTCTACTTTAATTATTTGTTTGTTTATGTCCTTATAGTGTTTCCAGTTGTATAATCCGTGTTTTCTCTTTTCATGTCATATCTTTTTTGATGTAGATTACTGTCAGTTTACAAGCATTGGTTAATTTGTTATAGAATAGGACCAGATTTTTTTTCTGTATTGGTGTTGAAGTTCAGCTACTTTTTGATGTTTCAGATATCAGAGGAGTTTGAAGAAATTCCAGTGCAAAGTAGGGGGTTTGGCATTCTTGATGTAGGGTACCGTTCAAAGGTAACAGTTTTCTGATTAATGCAAGGGTATAACCACAACAGAATTAGTTCCATTACGATGATGTGTTGATAAATGGCTTCACTTCAAGAACTTCTGCATTGTAACATGTGTCGCTCAACAAAACCATGCTTGTCCTATGTGTCATGAATATGCATCCATCTGCATTTACTGACAAGTGATTTGTGTCTTGCATATGCAACTTTGTTCCACTGTCAAGTTTTTCTATGGGTCTCTCAACTTTCCAAGTTTCTACATTCATGATGTAAATGGTTTCTTTGTGCAGGAAGAGGCTTGGGCAGCAGGGGGCAGTGGGGTTCTATTGAGAACTACCAATGGTGGCAAAACATGGACCCGTGACAAAGCAGCTGATAATATTGCTGCAAATCTTTACTCGGTGAAGTGAGTCTCATTATATTAACAGCTAGCATAGATAATATCCAACATTGATTAGCAGGTTTCCAAATGCAATGTATATGTCTTCTTGTGGTCTTGGATTGCACCCCAACTCCTTTCATATTTCATTTTTCACTCTGATTTGAAATGCACCTTCTTGTTGAGGAAGAAAATGAACTTTACTGGCCAATGCTTTTACCTGTTTAACTTTGCACTCAGAGGCAGTCAACTCATAAACTATTCGTACCTATGATCTTTTCTTCTGCAGGTTTATCGATGACAAGAAAGGATTTGTTCTGGGAAATGATGGAGTCCTGCTTCGGTATCTTGGATAAAGACATTGCTGTCTCATGGTAACTGAATGGATTCTCCCATTTCATTTACTTTAGTAGTTTTATTGAGGGCGTGTAAAATGAACAAGCAAATTTGTGTAGGCTTCCACATATATGATGGAAATTTTTGGCCATGCAAAGATCTAGGAGAAATGCTTTCTGAATGGCAGGATCAAATTACTGAATTCCTCTGTGCAGGTTTCTCAATGATGCTGCGATTTTGTACGCATAAAGCACTCCATGTTGTGAAGAGAGGAACAAAGTTTCATATTGCATGTATTTTTTCATGCAACTATAATATGTGAATGGCTGCTACATTTCATTACATGTGGTGGTGTTCTTTAAAGTAAAGTTTGCGCAAAGACAATAGGATATCGTTGGACAGATTTAGATTTGATTCAGAGAAGGATTCAGATTTGTTCGCTCGACTCATACTTGTCCTGGCTAATTGTGAGGCTGGAAGCCCTTTAACCTGAATAACATATCAATGGTGTCTACTACTGTCAATTGTGAGGGTGACTAAACAGAAGCTAGCTAAAAAATATGGCCATACTGAGTCTGCATATGAAAAGCCCCTGATAAAAGTCCAGTTTAAGTGGAGATTCTGAAATATCTCTAACTCGCTGCATCACTTAATGTTTAGGAAATGCTAAGCATGTGGTAAAGTTACCAAAGCAAGCCTAATGGCTATGGTTAATGAGATATTCTTATTCTTCACAACACCATAGTTATCCAATCTGGCCCGGAGGTCGATCCGGTTAAAGAACTGGATTCTAGGTTTTATGAGTCAACTCAAGTTAACTCTAAAAAATTAAAAAAAATAAAAATTTCATATTTCATATGAAAAAAAAGGGCTATATATGTTATAAATAATAAAGTTTAAAAAAATATTTCAAAAGGTATTTTATCCCATATTAAAAAGATATTATATTATATTTTTAAGTTGAAGTATTTAAACTAATTTTTTTTTATCTCATATATATATATAAGCACTTCAAATCTCATTTTAAAAAGATATTATATTATTCTTTTAAGTTGAAGTACTTAAACAAAAAAAAATTATTCTACATTAAAAATTATAACTTTTTTACATTGCAAGTGTGAAAAAACTCTTTTGTTTTAGTTTATTTCTTATTATTATATGTTGTAAAATAAACACTATGCATTTATAATTTTTTTGAATAAAAAACTAAAATAATTATTTATTGAAATAAAAACCCTGCAACGTAGCTTAGACAATTAATCAAGTTATTGACTTTAATTCTACATGATGGATTGGGCGTATAAAAAAATAAAATATATACACTTATTATATATATTCATTCATATTGCTTTAGACATGAATAATTAAATAAATCATTTACTTACCAATAACAAAGTGTTAACAAGTTAGTAGCAAATATTAAATCTCGAGCTCTCGAGCTCCTTCACTCCCATTACTATCTCTTCACTCCCCCCCACTCTCTCTTCACTCCCCCTACTCTCTTTCTATCTAAAAGGAAAAAAATAAAAATAAAAATTCAAAGCTAAATAAGAGAATTCATCTGTTTTTGAAAAAAAGATTTATGAGAAAAAATCGATTTGATTTGATTTGACTGATCGAATCAGGACCATCAGATCCCACCTTCACCGACAATCGCCATGTCCTCAGCAACCATTGCTCGATCCCTTCCTCTCCTCGCCTTCATTTCCCTCCTTCTCCTCTCTCCAACTCTTGTCTTCAATGCAAATCACAGGGTAAACAAAAGATTTGATAGCTCAAATTTTATTTGCTCTATTCTATTTGGTTTTGACTCAAGTGTACTAACCTGAGTCAATCATAACTCATAGATGTTGTTATTTAGGTTTTATGTGTTTCCTTCCCAAGTTTGACTCAGATCTGTTAATTTTTGTGTTGTTGTTGTTGTGTGAAAGATGCTTAGATTATTGAATTATTGAAAAATTAGATGTGATTATAACCTTATCTTTTTTGGATTATATTTTAGAGAATTATCTGGCTAGTTTTTCATTAGGAAACAATCTTTGTAACTTATTTAGATTGGATACCTAAAAACATTAATATAACAATGGATTTAAATGTTAGGTTGATTAGTGTTCATGGATCGAGTTTTGATTTTACAAACAACAATTTATGCATTACAAACACTGGATCTTATTTGGGTTGCTCGGGCCATGGGTCAACTTATCGGGTCGATTGGGTCTTACCAGTTTTTTACATTTACCAGTTTTTCTCCTAACCAGGACCAATTTATCCACCAAGTCAACTGGTTTCCAACTCAACTGACTAGGCTGGTCCAAGTTTAATAACTATGTGCAAAACTAGGGCTTGAGTTTCTTTGAAAATTAGAGAAAGTTGTCATATGTTAAGTAAACAATACCAAGTTACAGTTAGATGTATAAAACTTCAATGATAAAATTCAATTATATGCAACATAATTTTCACCAAGAGAGAGAAAAGTGTCATTAAATTAATTTTTATTTAAAAAATATTAAATTAATATTTTTTAAGATCTTTTTAATAGTTTTAATGTATCAATGTGAAAAAATATAAAAAAATATGATTTAAATATATTTTTTATTAAAAAAATATTTTTAAAACACACTACATTATATAAACATGATTAACAGGCCTATAGCTGACCCGTTAAAGATTGCTCCCACTTGAGTTGCGTTCTCCCACATATCTGAGTTAGCCCATCACTATTCAACCTTCTAGTCTGCTTTGGCCTTTAGCCCAACTTGTACTTGCAAAAATTTCTAGCCTTCCTTTATTTCATTTTAAAGTAGCAAGCTTTCTCGCCTCTCAAGTCTCAAATAAAAACCAGCAATCTTGATGAAGAGGAAAAAAGAAAAAAACAAATGAGCTTGAGAAATCTAAATGAATGGACCATTATTGCAAAAGAAGCATTCAACGGATCCTTCTTAGTAGCCAAAGCTCTTTGCTTTCTCCATGTCACCAAAACCTATGTTTTCACTATTGCTTCTGCAAGTATAAATAAGCATGAAGTAATGCTTTTTATCTGTTTCTTTAAGTATTTAAGGATTGATGGGGGGGTGTTGCAGCTCTATGGACCAAGTATGCTCCCCACCTTTAGCATTAGTGGTGATTTGGCATTAGTTGAGAAGATTTCACACAGGCTTGACAAAGTAGGTTCTAGAGATATTGTTCTTGTTATATCACCTGTGGAGCCAAGAAAAATTGTGACTAAAAGAGTTATAGGTGTTGAGGGTGATTCTGTTACTTATGTTGTTGATCCTAAAAATAGTGATAGAACTAAGACTATTGTGGTATGTGTTTGTTTTTTTTTTTGTTGGGTTTTGAAGATTTTGCCTTTAGTGTTGTTAAAGTTAAGCGTGATGTCTTCTTGTTGATGGTTTTCTAGTGATTCTGCTTTGTTTTGTTGATTTTGATGCTTTTCTTAATGGGTTTTGATGGGTGTGATTTGGTTAGGTAATTGTTGATTTTTTGCTTGCTGAATTTTTGGATTATTGCTATTTTGCTTTAAAGATTGTTGATCGTTAGCTTAGGAAATGAAAAGGTTTGCTCTTTTTGTTTAGGTGCCTAAGGGCCATATTTGGGTAGAGGGAGATAACATATATAAAAGCAAGGATTCAAGAAACTTTGGAGCAGTTTCTTATTGCCTTCTTGAAGGGAAAATGTTTTGGAAGGTAAGCCTATTTTCTTCTTTGGCCTAATTTGTTGGGTTTTGAGAGTGTTTTTTTTTTTTGTTTCTACCTTTCATAATGACACGACTAAAAGATTGATGTAGCATTCATGATTATAACTTATGTTAACAATAAATCAAGTTCCTTTCATAGCTCAGGTGTCGGTTATACCATACATTATGGGCTATGAAAGTGCCAAGCATTTGTTGTACCAAGTGTTATACAACATAAATCAAGATTAGTCATTTAACAAGCAAAGTATTAAAGAGTGAACAAGATAACAAATATAAAACATGTTAGTATCAAACATTAAAGTCCATATTAAGTTTACATTATACTTATTCTTACACCATTAGTGTAACCTTTTCACCTTGACATAATTAACTTAGCTAGACATAATGAAAGAAAGCAAAATAGATAAACAAAATAAGAACATAAAAGTTAACTAAGTAAAGGAAAGGAAATGAAAGGCATAAACTTAATATTAATGAAAACAAAGCATAAAAAATACAAAGAGAGAAAGGAAGAGCATGATCTTGATCTGGAAATCAAGATGCCTAAATGCATGGCAAATGCCTCCTTTTATAGGCCAAAAATGGGAACTATTGATTTGATGACTAATTGATAAGTGGGTGACCAACTTTTGACTTGGTGACAATCCTTATCTTCTCTTGTCTGCCCAAAACGTCATTGATAACGTCAAAATTGGAGCCAGTTGTAAACATGAAAGTTGTAGGCAATTGTCTCAGCTTTCTTGTGTAAAAACTTCAGCTCATTTGGACTTCTAGAACTCTAGATATGGCCAAAATACCGAACAGTGCTCGGGCTGGAAGACAGATTCGGGCTTCTTTGTTGTTGCTACAATTTGGACTTGATAATGGCCTTTTTAGATCTTGGGCTCCATATGAAAGTTGTAGGCCTATGTCTTACCTTTCCATCCATATAAATTTGACCTAAATCTGAGATATATAGCTCTAGATATGACCCAATTACCGAACAGTGTTCCGGTTTGGATTGCACCGACATCTCTTTTCTATGTTTGGCCATCTCTTTATCCTTGCAATTTAAGTTCTTCAAGTCATCAATCAATCCTTTCATTTATGTGATAGGTCTGCATTAAAAATAGACATTTACCATAAATTATAGGTATCTTATATTATTAGATACATTATTATAAAACATATTTTATTTAAGGAGTTATTGATATTTCAAGTGCAAAATGATGATATAAAACCATGATAAAAATGCACTTTTAACTAATAATCACATAGAGCACATTGTTCTGGTTTTTCTATGAAGAATATGTGGGCTATCAACAGTAATGTTCGCATCATGTTAAAAATAATTATTTTGACGTAGCTGACATCAATTTAGGGCAACTGAGATTTTTTGGTCACCACTATTCGAGGAATTTTGAGCTGTAAGATTAAAACTATGCAAAATGAAACTTTAGTAATGGTTGAGTGGAGCATGTTTTATAAGAGGTTAAGATGTAGGAAGTGAACATTTATCTCTTGTTTTCCAAGGCATTGGAATAGACTGAAAATGATCTTGTATGTTGCGCTAATGCACAAAATGTCCATAAGTTTGCAGGCTGGTTAACTAGACTTGGTAGGTGTAGGAAATTCTATCAAGTAATATGAACTAATATTATTGTAAAGAATGTTGGTAGTAAACCAAAAACATATCTTACCAATCCACATGGAAGAGTGATGGGGAATAAGGGACGTCATCTAAGACAAGACAACATCAACTTGGGATTGACATGGTAGCCCAAACAGTAGGTACAAGCTTAATGAGTGTTTGTTTTTGCATTACAACCTATTTTTCAAATTGTTTTTTGACTGAAAAAGTATGTTTTTTAGGTGTTTATAGATGATTTTGTAGTGCTGATATGAAAAATTAAAATTAAAATTTGAAAAAAATATTATTTTGATATTAATTAAAAGGCTTTTAAAAAGCATTTGCACCACAATATCAAACATACACTAGTTTAATTTTGCTAAGAAGTGATATTGATTGCAACCAATATGCTATATGACAAGAAGTCATTCCTAGATTGTCCTAGACTCTTAGTAATTATCACGTTGAAATGTAGGTTTTATTAGAACTTAAATGGTGTTGGACTGTAACATCTGGGGTGCCTTTGAAGGCACTGTTCACTGCACTGTGAATAGTGCTTTTTTTTTTTTATTAATTTGATCAATAGACTTCTTTAATCGCAATTTTATTCATCCAAGTTACATTAGCATTGTTTTATATGTTGATATTCTTGCATTTTCTTGCATATACAAAGTGTCGATAAATTAAAGATTGATCTTGTAAAATTAAACTTTATTTATAGTTTGAAAAAGGAACTAGAAGAAGAACCAAATTTAACAATAATAATAAAAAAAGAGACCTTGTTTAGATGATGAGAAAATACTTAAATTTTCTCTCTAAAATTTCAATTCAATTATTGTTTGGTAATTGTTGTTTTAGTAGTTTATATTTTGATTTCAAGCTTTATTTTTTTTCATGATTCAGTCTCTAGATATTAAAAAGAAAGTCACCATAAAATATTGAAGAGAAGTGATTGAATATCTATATTAAGGCCACCAGAAAATGTTGATCTTAATGTAATTGAGTTTGTCTCATCAAGAAAAATTTCATGAAAGTGGTGTTGCTCTTTAACTATGCTAGGAAAAGTATATTGAGATCTTTAAAGTTTTTTAATATTCATTTAATTTTTATTTTTTGAGAGATTAGAGGCTGTTATGGTGTTGAAAACGGGGTTGTTAAGGTTTCTATGGTTTTTTCTTTTTTATATGATTTCAAATGAAAACAAATTGAAAATTGAGGTTTTTTAGGTCCTAAAACTCGAACTCTGAAAATTTTTGGATCCCTTGCACATATCCTCCCTCTTATTTATTTATTTTTTCACTTTGCGTTAGTTTTTTTATTTAAATTTTAATTAATACACTCTCATATTTTCTAAATTGTTTATTTCATAATTTTTTAAATAGTAGTTATTTTTGAATTAGTTTTTAATTTTATAATACTTCAAAGAGATTATTGTAATTTATATTTAATTTTTTGCTTTTATATTTTGTATAAATAAATTATGTTTACATAATGTATTTATAAAAATGAAATCATTTGTTCTTGGCAATGAAAAATAACCTTTAAGATAAAATAAATAAAAACATATAAAATAAAATAAAAGAATGTTGAGGTTAAATATTTCCATTCATCTATCTTTTGTTTTTACTAGAAAGATTAGCTTTCTAATTTAGTATTTAATAAGTATTAATAATTTTTTTTGAATTTATTGGTTTAAATAATTTTTTAATTTATTTTATTAAGCGTAAACAACATTTTTTGTTTCTCAATTTAAAAAATGATGATACCCAAAAACACATCCATAATATTAGTATCTTCTTTTCTTGTATTAGAAATTAACTTGGAATCCTATAAATGGTGTTGGACTGTGGAGACAAATGCGTTATCAAACCATGGTTGCCCATGAAGGCTTGACCATCTCAAGCAATCTGCCCTAGGGAATAGGCACTGTGATCTTTGTGAATCAAGATTCATGAAATTGTTGAAGAAATGTAAACAAACACAACCTTAACTAGTAGCAGTGACCAAATGGTGTTAATGGAATGATTATATCAAAGCTCAGGTGTTGTGCAGTGAATGATTCAAAAAATCAGCAACAATGAATCTGACGAAAATGGATGAAGGATGGGTCTGGTTGTATTGTCTTTCTTTTGGTATTTAGGCTAGATTATAATATTTTTTAAGGTAAATAAAATGGAGGATAAACTAGAGTGATACTTTGATAAGTCGATCTGGATGCTACAAAGATCAATCTAGGATTTTGACGCCACACTCTTTGTGATTGAAGAGTGATAAGTCAGGTAGGGTTCTTCACAAATCAATTTGGAAGAATAACTCTTAATTCTCGGAATTAAGTTCAAATATTGGCCAAAAGTTGTTTATTACATATTCTGATGCCATATTTATAATGGAACATCCCTCCACACTTAGGAAAATTCAACATGACAGAAATCAAGCCCAAAACTTGGACTTTGACAAAGTAACCAGACAAATTACACTAGCACACATTTTCTGACTTTAATTGAAACATAAACAGACCGAATTTAAAATGGCTATAACTTCTTGCACAAAAGTCCAATGCAATCATGGTTGGACAATCTGGAAAGATCACGTTCTGAACTTGAAATCCACCTAGATTAGTCTTGTTTTCACATGCAATGGATGACTTCAAATTCGGGTTCAAATTTATCTACTGTTCTGACGTAAACAGCATCAATTTCTTAACTTATTTGCATTATCAACCCAAATTCAAGTAGTCCAGCATCAAAAGAACCATTAAGGGCTCTTCCCATCTTTAAGCTCCAATTGTAGGCAAATAAGCACCCTTGAACCAATTTGAAACTGATTGCCAAATTTTAACTCCGACGCAGCTTCAATCATTCCAATCTGACTCGTCAAGGTCCTTTGTAGTTGTTTCGCTCTCGCTCTTGTCATTGGACCATCTGAATCCTCTTGCATATTTGATTTACCTTTACGAGATGGATTATCATTCCCATGATGCACATCATCAGCCCCGGGTTGATAATGATTTGTCCTCAAATCATAATCGTCATCATCATCCAAGTATGGAGTCAAGTCTTTCACATTAAAAGTAGCTGATACATTGTAATCACCAGGAAGATCTACCTTATACGCATTATCATTCACCTTCTCTATAATCCGAAATGGACCATCAGCTCTTGGCATCAACTTGGACTTGCGTTTGCTTGGAAATCTGCCCTTACTAAGATGAATCCAAACAAGATCACCAGGTTCAAGCCTAACCATTTTCCGCCCCTTGTTAGCTTGTTTAGCATACTTTGTTGTTTTCTCCTCAATATGTAATCGAACCTCAGTTTGTCCATCAGTTTGTGGATGACATGCCGTACTGAAAAGTATCTTCGTTCCTAGCTTCCTCCAAAGAGTCTTCCAAAAGTAGCTTAAGAACTTTGTATCACGATTAGAGACAATGCTTTTAGGAACTCCATGCAAACGAATAATCTCTTGAAAGAACAAATCAGCTACATGTACAGCATCGTCAGTTTTGTTGCAAGGAATGAAATGGGACATTTTGGAGAATCGATCAACCACAACCATTATTGAATCCTTTCCACGCTGTGTTCTCGGTAACCCCAGTACAAAGTCCATGCTAACATCCATCCATGGTTGCTCTAGAATAGGCAACGGCATATACAGCCCATATGCATTCTCTTTAGCTTTCTTGCAAATAGCACATCTCTCAATCACCTTGTGCACATCCCGTAACATGCTAGGCCAAAAGAAATGTTCTTTCAGCAACTCATAAGTCTTCTTCTCCCCAAAATGACCACTAAGACCACCACCATGAGCCTCTCGCACAAGCAACTCCCGTAATGAACCTGAAGGAATACACATTCTGCCCATTTTGAACAAGTAACCTTCATGCATAAAGAACCCATCACAAGCTCCCTTTGCACATTCGGTAACCACATTAGCAAAGTAGGAATCATTAGCGTATTGATCCTTCACTTGTTCAAAACCCATCAGCCTTGCATTCAACATAGAGATCAGTGCATACCTCCTAGAAAGAGCATCAGCAACCACATTAACTTGCCCTTTCTTGTACTTTATGACATAAGAAAATGACTCCATAAACTCCACCCATTTAGCATGTCTTCGATTCAGCTTGCTTTGCCCCTTAAGATACTTCAAGGATTCATGATCAGTATGAATAACGAATTCTTTTGGCAACAAGTAGTGCTGCCATACCTCCAGAGCTCGAATCAAAGCATAGAACTCCTTGTCATAAATAGAGTAGTTCAAATGTGCTCCATTTAACTTTTCACTTAAGAATGCAATCGGCCTCTTTTCTTGCATCAAAACAGCCCCAATTCCAACTCCGGAAGCATCACACTCTATTTCAAATGTTTTAGCAAAGTCTGGAAGTGCTAAAACTGGAGCAGTACACAACTTTTCTTTAATTAGCTCAAAAGCTTTCTGAGCATCTGCACTCCATCTAAACTCGTTTCCTTTTTTCAAGCATTTTGTTATAGGAGCAACAATAGAGCTGAAATCTTTCACAAATCGCCTGTAGAAAGAAGCTAAACCATGAAAACTCCTCACATCAGCGATACTAGCAGGTTTTGGCCAGTCCCGAATTGCCTCAATTTTCTCCTCATCAACCTTAACTCCCTTGCTAGAGATAATATATCCAAGAAACACGACACTTTCTTTACAGAAGTAACACTTTGTGAGTTTCCCATACAACTTAGAATCTCGCAAAGTTTCAAACACAACTCTAAGATGCTTCACATGATCATCAAAGGTCTTGCTATACACTAGGATATCGTCAAAATATACTACAACAAACAGCCCAATATACTTCCTCAAAACATGATTCATAAGCCTCATAAATGTACTAGGCGCATTAGATAACCCAAACAGCATTACCATCCATTCATATAACCCCTGTTTAGTTTTAAATGTTGTTTTCCATTCATCTCCCTCTTTCATTCTAATTTGGTGATAACCACTAATCAAATCGACTTTAGAAAACAATGCAGCACCATGCAACTCATCAAGCAAATCATCAAGTCCGGGTATAGGAAATCGATACTTAATTGTTATTTTGTTGATAGCACGGCTGTCCATACACATCCTCATGGTACCATCTTTCTTTGGTACAAGCAAAGTAGGTACGGAACATGGACTAAGTGATTCTCGAACATAGCCCTTCTCTACAAGCTCACCAACCTGCCTTTGAATCTCTTTTGCTTTTGCTGGATTACATCTGTATGCTGGTCTATTAGGAAGTGAAGCTCCCGGCACCAAATCAATTTGATGCTCAATTCCACGAATAGGCGGTAACCCTTTAGGTAATTCATCTGGAAACACATCTTTAAATTCTTCTAGCAATTCCTTAATCTGTGCTGGTAAGTCCAGTCCTTCTACTTGTAGCAATTGCTTTGCCCAGATCATGAAAACAACCCCCGTCGAAGCTAATGCCTGTTTGATATCGCCTTTTTTGGCTAACAACAACCCCTTACGTGATTGCATCTCCTTTTGTTGGCTTCGTAACTGATCCTCTCTAACCTGTTGAGAACTCAATGGCAACAAGTTCACCTTCTTTCCATTCAGCATGAAAGAATAAGTGTTCTTTCGTCCATTGTAGGTCACATCCTTATCAAACTGCCATGGACGACCCAGTAACAAATGGCTAGCTGACATCGGCGCAACGTCACACAAAACCTCGTCATGATAGGTTTTAATGGAAAAGGGCACAAGAACTTGCTTTGTCACCCGAATCTCCCCATTCTCATTCAGCCATCGCAAACTATACGGTCTAGGATGTGGAATGGTAGTTAAGCCTAATTTCTCCACCAAGGTAGTTGACGCAACATTAGTGCAACTTCCATTATCAATGATCATCCCACACACCTTATCTCGAATCTGACATCGAGTATGAAAGATGTTCTCACATTGCTCAGCACTAACATCAACTTGTGCATTTAGAACCCGTTGCACAACCAACAAATCTCCCTTCACTGGTTCGAAATCCTCTTCCTGTTCCATTTGTGCCTCATCTTCATCTTCAGTTTCAGCCTCATCTCCACTGATCAGCTCTCCATAATCCCCATGCAATATCATTACCCTTTTATTTGGACATTCTGAAGCAATGTGCCCATGTCCTAAGCACTTGAAGCACTTGATGTCTCGTGACCTCCTTGGATGTGGAGGTTCTGTCACCTTCTCCTTTCCCTTTAAAGAATCAAAACTGGTATTCCCCTTGCTGACCTCCACCTTCTCATCTCGTTTAGGTGTGCTCCATGTTCGAGTAGGCGTAGATCTGTCCCTTGTCGTACTTGACGTAGTTACACTAGTTCGGACACCTCCTCGTTTCTGCTGCCTCTCTACACGACTTGCAAGCTTTATAACATCCTCAAGGAAGATGTACGGTTGCAATTCAACCACATTAGCTATATCCTTCCTTAACCCTCCAAGAAATCTAGCTATTGTTTGTTCTTGGGGTTCCATCAATTCACATCGAATCTGTAGCAACTCAAACTCTTTCACATACTCTTCCACGCTTAAAGATCCTTGTCGCAAAGTCTGAAGTCTGATGTATAGCTCTTGTTTATAGTAATCAGGAACAAATCTCTTCTTCATCACTCTTTTCATAGTTGCCCACGTTCTAATCTCCTCTTCTCCATCCCTTCTCCTCTAAATCTTTAAGTTTTCCCACCATAAAAGAGCATAATATGTAAACTCAAGTGCTGCCACCTTGCACTTCCTTTTTTCAGAATATTCATACCATTCGAACACCTTTTCAACCTTCTGAATCCATTCCAAGTATTCCTCAGGTGAACTACTTCCTCGAAACGGTGGAATCTTAAGTTTGAGACCACTAGGAGGATTATTATTCTGTCTTCTTGGTCTGCCCCTGTCGTCGGCCTCATCATCCCCATTTGGATCTCCATCAGTTTCTACAAAATCATTTCGTGGCACCCTAAGTGCTTGCCTTTGCTGGGGTTGCAAATTATTTCTTTGCATCATTTGCATAAGGGTATGCAACTGTTCACGAATTCCAGTCATTTCATCCCGAATCTCAGCATGAGATCGTTGTAAGCCCATAACCTGTGCCTGTTCTAAACTTAACCCTCTTGGCAAATCTTCTTTATCTCCAGCCATAACTAAGTTTATCAATTGCAATTCCAGCAAGCCTTTCTTCTATTTCTAGCTCTTGTCTTAGATCGCAACTGATGCTCTGATACCAGATGTTGTGCCGTGAATGATTCAAAAATCGGCAACAATGAATCTGACGAAAATGGATGAAGGATGGGTCTGGTTGTATTGTCTTTCTTCTGGTGTTTAGGCTAGATTATAGTATTTTTAAGGTAAATAAAAATGGAGGATAAACTAGAGTGATACTTTGATAAGTCGATCTGGATGCCACAAAGATCAATCTAGGATTTTGACGCCACACTCTTTGTGATTGAAGAGTGATAAGTCAGTAGGGTTCTTCACAAATCAATTTGGAAGAATAACTCTTAATTCTCGGAATTAAGTTCAAATATTGGCCAAAAGTTGTTTATTACATATTCTGATGCCATATTTATAATGGAACATCCCTCCACACTTAGGAAAATTCAACATGACAGAAATCAAGCCCAAAACTTGGACTTTGACAAAGTAAGCAGACAAATTACACTAGCACACATTTTCTGACTTTAATTGAAACATAAACAGACCGAATTTAAAATGGCTATAACTTCTTGCACAAAAGTCCAATGCAATCATGGTTGGACAATCTGGAAAGATCACGTTCTGAACTTGAAATCCACCTAGATTAGTCTTGTTTTCACATGCAATGGTTGACTTCAAATTCGGGTTCAAATTTATCTACTGTTCTGACGTAAACAGCATCAATTTCTTAACTTATTTGCATTATCAACCCAAATTCAAGTAGTCCAGCATCAAAAGAACCATTAAGGGCTCTTCCCATCTTTAAGCTCCAATTGTAGGCAAATAAGCACCCTTGAACCAATTTGAAACTGATTGCCAAATTTTAACTCCGACGCAGCTTCAATCATTCCAATCTGACTCGTCAAGGTCCTTTGTAGTTGTTTCGCTCTCGCTCTTGTCATTGGACCATCTGAATCCTCTTGCATATTTGATTTACCTTTACGAGATGGATTATCATTCCCATGATGCACATCACACTTGGGAGAAAACATTAATCTTTTCGTCGTGTCACTGCTTCCTTCTCTTAGTTTTTTGTGTATTTTTCAGCGATCTCAATGTATTTCAGATTTTGCTTTCATCTAAAGATGAAGGAGGCATCATTAGCTCACTTGTCTTGGTTTAGTCTTTCGACATAAAAGTGTAGAACAAACTAAAAAAGTTTACTTTTGTCCTTTTAATTTGCCACATACCCATTTTATATCCTTTTAATTCATGTATCCTTTTTATTTTATCCCTAATATGAAGTAGGAAAGAGAGTCACCAGATTCTTATGGTAGAGAGAGAAAATCATCAATGAACAAGGATTTCAATCACCAAAATAGTCAATTTTAGTGTCCATATATTTCATTTTATAAGAAAAATTTAACTAAGGTGTTTTTAGTAGATATGATATTAGGCATTTTTTAGGATGGTTTTCGGTTTTGTGACCTTTTTAGGTTATTTAAATGGATAAACATGTTTATTTAGGTATATAGGGTGTTTGTTTAGATGTTGTTGGGTTAAAAAGTGATTGAAAATGAATTTATGGGGTTTAAAACACCTCTAACATAATTTTCCAACATCCTCTATATAATAGCTTGGCTTTTCAAGCCCAAAACAACAGTAATTTTTTTTGGGTACTTGACACACATCGTGTCGGAAATTGGAGAACATGTTCACTCACATCATCAAGATACAATTCATACATCAACAACAATCAACATTTCATTTAAAAGTGATTCTTACATAAATACATAATATTATGTTTGCATAATTAAAAGTTCATATTAAAAATATACATGCATAGACATAAGTTTGTATTCTATCATACAAGTAGTCATCATGAATTTAAACAAAAAGGATCTAATAATAGTTATATATTTAGTATATTGATTCATACAAAAGTAGGTTCCTGCTGCAGTATAAAAACATTTGCAAGAATGTTATTACTTAATAATAATAATGATAAGAAACGGTCTGGCAATTTAATGAAGCATTAGCATTGTCTCATGTTTGAAGCGTGACACTTATAGTTCCTTCATGTTTCTGGTATAAACAACTTGTAGTGCATATAGATGCACTAATTCTTGCAATCAGTCATAATCTTAATTCTGGCCATTCTCTTAAGGTATCATTTGTCGAGGTTAACCATTCACTCACCCCAGCCATCCACTTCGAATGCCATCAGCCAAAACTAATCAACCCTTTATCCTAGTCATCCTTTCGGATGCCATTAGCCGAAGCTAATCAATCATTTGTCTCGATCATCCCTTTGGATGTCATTAGCCGAAGCTAATCATTCCTTTGTCCTGGTCATCCACTCGGATGCCATTAACTGAAGTGTCTCAGTCATCCCTTCAGAAGTCATTAGCCGAAGTTAATCATCCAATTGTCAACATTTAAGCATTTGGCAATCTGATATCTTAATTAACACAATACGGTAACATTCATGATAAGGTATTTCATTATTCAAGGTGATCACTTCAGATGCCATTAGCCGAAGCTAATCAATCATTTGTCAACATTTAAGCATTTGGCAATCTAATATCTGAATTAACACAATATGGTAACATTTACGATAAGGTATCTCATTATTCAATGTTATTAAAAAGAAAGGTGAAAGTCAACTACCTGTAGTAGAAGCTCTACTTGTGCTCCCATGTTGCTGCTATTGCACCACACCAGTGGTGGTCCCTCCTGCAATCACATGCTCATCTCATAAATTTTTCTCATTAAAGGATATGTTTTATAATAATCATATCAATAGCTAATAGATCTTTCTTTCAATCATTTCTTTCTTTATACTTTATGTTTTTCTCATTACATTTATTAATGTTGTCATACTTTATCCAACCATAGTTATCATTCATTTCTTTATATTTGAATTGTTATTGTCTGACCTCTTCTCAGATTTTTAACTATATCTAGAGTTATAAAACTCCATTTAAGGTGAGATTGGTCTCGTTGGAAAGCTACTAACCTTGACATTTGTTATTATTATTGCTTAATCCTTACATTAATATTTCATCTCTAAGTTCTCATCATCATCATTATTATTATTATTATTATTATTATTATTATTATTATTACTACTATTACTATTGTTGTTATTGCTATTATTGTTGTTTATAATTATTGTCTATAATTTGTACAATTAACCTCCCTGTGGTTCGACCCCGGTCTTGCCGGGTTATTTATTACTTCGACACTCCTGCACTTGGGAGAAGACATCAACCTTTTAGTCGTGTCAAGTTTTTGGCGCCGTTGCCGGGGAGGTAAGTTCTTGTATAAATTATAGTATTTTCTCTTTTCATTTTTCTTGTATATAACTTTGTTTCTTTTCTTTTGTTTCTTTTTATTTTGTTTTCTTCCTCCTTCTTTTGCTTTCTTCTTTTTTTTTATTTTATTCCTACACGTGCATGAGAGTGTGGTCATGTACATCAAGTGGTAGACTTTGTAGGATATCCTCATCATTTTCAGAAAATATGGCTGAAGAAGATAATCAATCACTTCAAAATGAAAATAATGAGAATAACCGTGCTAGAACACTTAGAGACCAGATGAATCCCACAAGAACAAGTGCACCATCATGCATAGTTTTTCCTCCCGATGCATCTTGATTAGTACTTAAAAGTGCATTTTTATCATGGTTTTATATCATCATTTTGCACTTGAAGTATTAATAACTCCTTAACTAAAATATATTTTATAATAATGTATCTAATAATATAAGATACCTACAACTTGTGGTAAATGTCTATTTTTAATGCAGGCCTATCACATAAATGAAAGGATTGATTGATGACTTGAAGAACTTAAATTGCAAGGATAAAGAGATGGTCAAACTTAGAGAAGAGATGTCGGTGCAATCCAAACCGGAACACTATTCGGTAATTGGGTCATATCTGGAGCTACAGATCTCAGATTTAGGTCCAATTTATATGGATGGAAAGGTAAGACATAGGCCTACAACTTTCATATGGAGCCCAAGATCTAAAAAGGCCATTATCAAGTCCAAATTGTAGCAACAACAAAGAAGCCCGAATCTGTCTTCCAGCCCGAGCACTGTTCGGTATTTTGGCCATATCTGGAGTTCTAGAAGTCCAAATGAGCTGAATGTTTTACACAAGAAAGCTGAGACAATTGCCTACAACTTTCATGTTTACAACTGGCTCCAATTTTGACGTTATCAATGACGTTTTGGGCAGACAAGAGAAGATAAGGATTGTCACCAAGTCAAAAGTTGGTCACCCACTTATCAATTAGTCATCAAATCAATAGTTCCTAATTTTGGCCTATAAAAGGAGGCATTTGCCATGCATTTAGGCATCTTGGTTTCCAGATCAAGATCATGCTCTTCCTTTCTCTCTTTGTATTTTTTATGCTTTGTTTTCATTAATATTAAGTTTATGCCTTTCATTTCCTTTCCTTTACTTAGTTAACTTTTATGTTCTTATTTTGTTTATCTATTTTGCTTTCTTTCATTATGTCTAGCTAAGTTAATTATGTCAAGGTGAAAAGGTTACACTAATGGTGTAAGAATAAGTATAATGTAAACTTAATATGGACTTTAATGTTTGATACTAACATGTTTTATATTTGTTATCTTGTTCACTCTTTAATACTTTGCTTGTTAAATGACTAATCTTGATTTATGTTGTATAACACTTGGTACAACAAATGCTTGGCACTTTCATAGCCCATAATGTATGGTATAACCGACACCTGAGCTATGAAAGGAACTTGATTTATTGTTAACATAAGTTATAATCATGAATGCTTGACGAGATTTACAAGTATTAGCATTAATTGAATAAGATGACTAATGCCACAGGTCTTCAAGCTATTTTGGGTGGGGGTAGAGTCTGACCAGGTGTAGCGACCAGGTACCCACATTGAAGAAAGATAGTCTAGTCATCAACGTCGAATCAGATGAATGAGATTTGATGATGTCCGATAATAAATAAGAGTTCAATCGGCGCCCTTTCAAGAGCTTTTTCCCTTCATAATGACAATTGAAATCGGGGCAAGTTCACCGGGAAGGCTTCGGGTAAAGGTAAAGTCGGGCAAGGAGTTCGCAAAGAGTCATAGCAGAGCCAGCGCGAAGGATCAAAGGCTGAGTAAGTGACGGGCTTTTCCCTCTCTCTCCCCCCTCCGCGATTTGACTTAAAGCCTTACGATGGGGTCCTTCAAACTATCGGAGATGCCTTGTCATCACATCCACTACTTCGTCCCTTTCTATACCGAGCCGTACCGTAACATACCGTACGGGGGTCACGTCCTCTCTCATTTTTGAAAGGGATGATGGGCAGCTACGTGACTCTTAAAGATGCCCAAACATCCGCGTGATGTAGCTTCTACTCTGATAGCATGCGATGAGCAAACCGGTAAGAGGTACTCGAATCCGACGGCGTGATCAATCCTCTATTTTGAAAGGGTTAGAGCCCGGTGATTAGCTTTAGCTTCTAGATCAGCATCCGGTAAAAGGAGGACGGGCAGTGAGTTTAACAATCCACTCTTTCTATTCGCTCTAGCCAGGCTTTCATCCGCTTCTACTTCAAGGAAAAGCAGTTTTTTCGATACGATCTCCCTGTCTCGCTGCACCGGCATAGAGGGAAACTTCTTCTGCGTTTTGTCTAGGATAACGAAAAACGGCTTTTGATCGGTCCGCGTGGCGGAGTCGCAGCCCTTTGCGCGAGCATTTTAGACTTTCTCGCGCAGCAGGAAATCGAAAGCACGAGCTTCGATCAACCAATGAAGCAAGCTTTTTTGGTAGGGCCCTGGAACAGAAGAAAATGCGATTCCAGAAGTGTGAAATGTTGGCAATGCTTACCAGCCTAAGTGGCAATCTGCTCCGCGTCTCAGATGCACCGCAAACAGCCAAGATTTAATTGACACCGATCGCGAAGCGGTCACTCGTATAATAAATGTAGGATCGCTATAATGAATAGATAAGAGAGAAAGATTACTCATGCCTTCACCACTAGCTATATCTCGATTCAAGTGTAAGTTCGAATCCCGGCAAGACTGGTTACGGGTTTCGAATAGGCGTGATCGATAGGGTGACGGGACTGACGGGAAGGGCTAGCTCGGACTGCCTTTCAAAAGGGCTCAAACAGCGACCTCCCCCTCATGGCAGGAAAGGCTATTAGACAAGGTTTTCACACTTCTCTTGATATATGTCTAGCGAAATGTCTTGAGATCACGAGGCTTAGTCGCGTGTTTGTGCGAAAGTCCGGAAGCTCATGATGCTGCTAAGTTGAAAGTGAGAGAGAGGCTCTTTTGGTAGAATTCGTGGATAAGCCCTAATTTCACTCAGTTTAGCCCTCCATTTCCCTGCCTAAGTCGATCGGGATGAAAGGGTGCCATCGACCATGAGGATAGGCTTTCCAGGCTCATTCATAAGGACAAGGCCGGAGACTCTTTAGAGAGAGAGGTGTGATCCGAGACTGATTAGAATTCATTTTTCTTCTAAGTTGCAGAGATTGTCTCATTTAGTAGAATTAGGTCGATGCTTTGAGCCTTCTTACTCGACCAGAAGTCTTTGATTTGCAGAGCGATATTTATAGCTTTTATTCACGTATGCCGCTAAGGGGGTTTACTTTTTCTCCAAACAATCTAAAAATATAGATCCTGCGGCTAAGATCTTTATTTCTTCTCATGAAAGGCCTGGTTGAAGTTGGTGAGCCCGTCCACTAGCCTCATCTCCATAGTCAAGTCTTTCCTTTTCTTTCTATTCTAATGAAAGGTACGGGTTCGTTAAGGGCCTCTCTTAGACTTCTTTCCTTCCATTTCTTGCTTATTTATATCGTGTTTTGAAATGAAATCCGTCTTTCTTTCAGGTTGTCTTTCTGTTCCTGGAATAATGGTATACAAGAATAGATTGCCTTTTAGGAGTGGAATTGGGTACCTGTCCCAAGGTTTTCCGCGAAAGACCTACCTTAGATCTCGACTGTGATCCCTGCCTCGAGGAGAGGGTGGGGAATGTAGTTACGGGAGTCGGAGTGCGATTAGCCCGTTCGTTAGAGCAAGGAGAGGCGGGTTGGCTCTTGTCTTGAGGTCACGGGTTGCATTGGTAGCCAGAGACAGGTGGTTACGAGTTTCATCCCTTAGTGCTTAGAGAGAGGGTGAAGAATGGAGCCCCAAGGGATGAGAAGCTCGTTGTGACCGATATTTGTCTTTGTTTTGGCTGCCTGTATCGCTAGTTAGAAAGGTCTAGTAAGGTAATGTCTGAATCCTTAGGCACTTAGAGTGATTCGAAACATTCTGAATTTCAACAGGTCGAGAATTAGCTGATTGACGAAGCCTTTTCTTGAATGATTTCACTTCCCTTTCTCGGACTACTTGAAGCGCACTTCCAACTCTCAGCTTTCCTTTGATCCCTTCCCTCACGAATCTTACAAGCTCGGATCTCGGTTTTCCTTTCTCTCGAGCTGCTTCTCCGATCCCTTATCCGTTAAGTAAGATAAGCTCTTTACCCTTCCTTTTCCCGCCCTAGGACATGAACTGCCCGCCCTGCCTTCAAAGGCGAGTTTGAAGATAGAGTAGACCTTTGCTCTATGTAACAAGAAATTGAAGATTCCATATCATCCCTGGAACTCCTCAAAGAAAGCAGGCGAAAAAGGTATGGAGGATAGGAACGAGCTCTATCTTATGGACATGGCATCGTGAGAGCAAACAGCACAGCCGCATCGAGGTCAGCCGGAGCAAAGGAGATTAGATGAGTGATTCTCGTAGCTAAATGCTAAAATCAGGATGGGATAGAAAAAGAAAGAGAAGAAGCTAGTGACGAGTCTTGCTATTGGCGGTTTTTCTTATTAAAATAAAACAGTCCCAATGCCGATTTCTACTTATAAAACGAGTACGAACTCGCGTCGGAGAAGGCCTCCGTCGTCTAAGTCGGGCTGGCATCTCTCTCTCTTTCCTCACTACAGAAAGTTAAAGGTCCATGATCCATGGTATTTGGTCCCCTCAGCCTCAGCTTTGGTCGGAAAAGCTTAGGGGTCCGATCTCTGGAAACTGGTCTAAAACCGTATTTCTTCCAGAGCCTTCACCTGGAACACATTCTTCATCTGTTGATGAACGAAGGCTTTTGGTCTCTCGTATCGTCAGCTCGTAGGTTTCCTGATCTGAAACTCCGCACTTGCCTTGGGCTTTCCTTTCCTTATGGCGAATAGACTTTTCGTAATAATCGACTAAACTAAAGTAGTTGAGCGTCTCAGTACATCCAGTCGATGAGAACCATAATCATTCGAAGTGCCCCGGGCTACCAAAAAAGGGAATCTAGATTAGGGCATGGTCGGCTGAGAGGAAGTTTCATTGCATGCTACTTTCCTCGATGAGGGACCACCTAGATCGGATTATAGAGCAGGGGACTACTCCCAGTTATCGACTTCAAGCAGGGAAAGCTAATTCAGTAGTTGATTTGGGAACGAGTCGAGCATTTGAAACAGGAGAATAAAGGCTTTTGAAAAATATCATCTATCGGTTGCAAGAACAATCTTCGTTGCAGATGAAATATTCAAAAAAAAAAAAGTTCCTTACCTTAAAATAAAAGGATGTAACTTACCAGGGGGTTACTAGCGGTCTTTAGAACCATATCTGTCTGATAATTTTCATGGAGGCATCACTTTCACTTTAGCTGCTAGGGCCATTAACCTTCCCACGTATGTTGCAAATGATTCATTGGGTAACTGACGGTCTACTCGTCAAGTAAAGCCTCCAACAATTCATTCTATAGGGCGAGTGGGCACGACATCGATGTTGTAGCAGAACTGCTTGATGAACTTGTCGGCCAACTCAGCGAATGTTGGCCACTTTCATAGCATAGCTGGTGTGTTACTGGAATAACTGCTGTATTACTTTGTATTGTCTCTTACAACACCTTATCAAGTAGTTGTTCTTTTAAGTTTTCCTTTGTGTTTGTGTTGTGACTTCTTTCTTCTCTAAAAATGGTAGAGCCACAGGTCAGTAGAGCAGGTGTATCGTTTTCATAGCAGGTTCATTGCAGGCATAGCAGTTGTATGGCTTTTCTAGCTGCTTTCTATATAATATCGTATAGGAGGAGGACGTTTTATAGCTATAGAGCAGTTATATGACTTTCATAGCGTTTAGTAGTTGTAGGGATAGGTAGCTACAAGTAGTGCTGGAAGAGAAAACTACCAAAAAGAGAAGCAGTATACGCGACGGTCTAAGCCTTACATAGTTGTCTTTGTCTCCTTGGTACCCCTCCCTCTTATTCTTCCTCTGTAATAGCTGCCTCGTTAGCGAAGAGTCTTCCAAGCCGCATTAAGTTTTAGCAGTTTTTTCGGCTAAGCAACGAGCGTAGTCACCTGCCCGGTAGCAAAGACCAGGGAAAGCACCTAAACGGAAAAAACGTCTGCTTCATAAGATCATAGGTGCTCGCATTCTCATCAATCATCTGTCGAAACATACTATGGATCGGGATAAAACCACTCGACCAGTAGGGTGCCCGCAGTCAGCAAAGGATTTCCCCAGAGGGGCCCAGGAGAAAGAAAGAGTACGTGCACAGACAGACTCGTTAACATACGACATTAGTTCAGTTCAAAGTGGAGTG
The DNA here is from genome assembly GCF_000495115.2 of Populus euphratica. NCBI lineage: Eukaryota > Viridiplantae > Streptophyta > Magnoliopsida > Malpighiales > Salicaceae > Populus > Populus euphratica. The sequence goes on along the minus strand of NW_011500372.1, from coordinate 46,387 downwards.
AGCATCAAATTAAAATCAAAGGAGACCGGACGACGGATGACACCTTCCTTCTCTAGACCGTGTCTCTGATGAAGCAATCCGAACCGACAAGCGAAGCGTCCTTCCTTTCGTGATGACCGGACACCGAGATCCATGTTCTACCTTCCCATGCTGAATCCGCTATCGCCGTCTTTCCCTCACAAGCTGAGATGAAGGAGCTCGTATTCCCATCCTTACTCGTCCATTCAATTCAGCCTTCGCTTAGCTATTCGAATCAATCATTGAATGGGAATGGGTGTGGGAACTACTGGTTGTGCCCTTCCCCCCGTTTCTTTGGCTTCAACGTCAACCGGGGAAAGCTCAAGAGATGAGGAATCTGAGAAAGCTTCTCTTCTGCCTACCAAAGACAGAGGGTCAGGTGCTGTCTGATCTCCTTTGTTATATCTCTTCTTTTTCCTGCTGCTAGTAGGAAACAGCTCTTAGGAATCTTAGTTTGCTTCCTTTCTTCCGTCCCTTGGGACCGCTCTTTGGTACTTCAACTGTTTACCTGATTCTCGTCCCGGAACCTGGGGTCAATCAGCCCAATCCCTGGCGTCTTTTGTTTCGGTATGCCGAAAAGCTAGCAAGTCTTTTTCATTGATCTTCTGCCCGTCTATCTCTTTCTGGTTAAATGCGTCTATCAAGGGCGTGTAAAGCAGCGGTAGATCAACATAGGTGTGAACAAAGCACCATTTTCCATGAATTCGAAAATCTACAATAGCGAGAACATTCTTTTAAAAGAATGTAGCTGCAGTCGTCACTCTATTTCTTAATAAAAATAATTAATACTATTTTTATTAAGAAATAATAGAAGGATTCAGTGCGCCCATTTCCTTGTAGAACTAGACAGAGAGAGATTCTATCTCTAAAGATGTTCCGCAAAATCCCATCTCCGTTAGACCGTTGGAATCGAGGATAGAGCTTGAGCCACCTGCCTGCGATCGAGCTTCACTTCAAGGCAAGGCTACGTAAGCAAGGTTTTACAAAAAGCGGAGGGAAAGATCCTCTTTCTCTCTACCAGATTCATCCGTGTTAGCACCTTGTATGTAATGGAATGCTTCAACCTTGCTAGAACTACCCTTAGATCAGGAGAGAAAAGTACTAATTCAAGAACAACTCGAACAACCTAATAAATCAATGATTCTGTTAAGTATCACAGTTCGGTCTATCTGGCTAACCCAAAATACTAGCTCTATCTCAGAAAGTCAACAGCTAGCTCTAAAAGGGCTATCTCAAGCTCCAGTCCACTCACAATTGATCGGGAAGGCTTGAAATCGAACTTGCCTTGCTTGATTTGCTCCACGCTGAAGGGTTTGAAGAGAGCCTCAAACAAAGAAACTAGAGAAAAGCTGCGAATAAGACTCCCCTATTTGACCGGGAGCCCAACACCTAGGAGCATAAGCAGAAAGGAGTAAAAGGAAGAATTTTTCCATTACTAGATAGTCCAACTGCCCCGGTACTAATATGGTTATCAACCTAGGTCAAACGAAGCCTTCCGCCTATAATATAATGAGGCAGGCAACCACAATTAAACAACATCACCCCGTCTCCCCCGAGCGAAGGAGAGAGAAGAAAAGGCCATGGATTACAGACGTTATCTCATTGACAACACTTTCTATTGAGAACCGTGCTATAGCCGCCTATTCTTGATGGAAGTTTTCAGTCTTCTCTGTAGTCATTCCTGTGCTCTTCCCGAAAAAACACCCGAAAGGAGGCTTTTTTGCATGTTAGCGCCTCCCTCTAGTGCCCATTGATAATAGTCCTAAGCTTGGGAAATCTTCCCACTTCGTTGTCTTTCTCTTTCTTTTAAGCTAGAAAGATGCAGTGCTTCAAAGATGTCTCACAAGAGACCCCTTTATCAACCTAATCAGCTTGCATCTAGGATTCAGACTAGCCCACAATCTCAAAGCCTCCTATCAGAGTCAACCCATGTCACAAACCAATCTAACTTTATGCTTACTTTGTTTAAGTTTAGAAGATCAAAATCTTATTCGTAGTAATAGAGAGAGATTTCTTTCCCGCTTTTCAGATCACTCTGAATCTATCTCATCAAAATGAATTGCACATTGGATTCTCGATGTATTCGTCTCGGTCTAAGGAAAGGGGAAAAAAAGTACTTCCACTCGATGGTTTATGGGGCACTCTCTCCCACCCCCTTGCAGGAAAAAGGATTAAGATACTACGGCTATCTCTTATCTCTGACATTTACCCGGAAAAAGGCCTCCTTAGAAGAGACCAATTCAAAGCAAAGTATGTAGCCATAGAAATTGGAAAGAGCGATTGAGAACAGCTGGCTTGACCCACACGACACTGATTGTCACTTCCTTTCCCTTCTTCAAAGAAAAAGTAAAACGAAATGCGAATAGAACTCACGAAATCTGGAACTAACCTCTTAACCGTTCGTGCTCCATTGCCATTCATTCATGAACTGGTTTGATTGACCGTAATTCCCTACTCCTAGGACAGCCTTAAACCAATCAGTAAATACAATAACAAAAACAAAAAGAAAAAAGATGCAGCGGCTATAGACACTGACTTTACTGTTGATGACGCGCGGGAAAATGCTACTTTTTAGATTGATGCGTAATTGGACAGCTTTCCTTGATCGAAGTCTGTAGCAGCTCAGTAACAAAAGAAGCTTCCTTCCCAGGACAAGCGACAATCGGGACTCTTTTATCCTTCGAAGAGGTAGACGGCTCCCTCTATTTCCAACTCGACCTCAAAAAACCATAACTAACTATTATAGTTAGATCTAGTTATACAATCTCGGATTCTCCTTTCCTAGCCCAAATTGAACATTGACCTCTTTCTAGGCATGACATTCCAGTGAGCTCTTACCATAGTAGTAGTCTATTTTAAATTTCCGGTATTTCTGTTTTTTCTTTCATTGTCGGGAGTAGGCTTTCTTGTCCTCCTTTATTCTAATTCTAAATAGGAATGCCCACGAATTGGCTTCGAGTCTTCGTATTAATGCCGGAATTCCCCTCACTTCCCAAATGAAATAGAACCAAAGTCAAGACAATTTAGCAGGATAATGGGGGGAACCCTATGATAGAATCTTCTAGGTATCTGCCTTTCTGTTAGAGGAGATTTTTGGAGTTTCGCTGTAAATAATCAGCTCTGGTGGTTCTTTCTTGAGCCAGCGGAGATGACACCAAAAGCTCAGTGGCTTTTGGGCTTTCTTCTGTCTCGGACCCTGACCTGTGCTGTGCCATGGAGGGTTTCCCTTTATTGGATTCTTTACCTTTACCTTTTTTAGTGAGTGGAGTTCTTTTAAGTGATTAGAGCAGAGGGAAAATCGAGATCAATCCCTGGATTCTTCCCTGCGAAGGAAAGGAGGGGTTTTTTTGGCATCAATGTCAGCGGATCGATCTGATACAGAGATTTGATTTGAGAGAAACCAAGTCTTTTGGCTTCTTTTGTGCTTAGTGTTACAGTGGTCGAGTCTGGATTTGGTAAAGTTTCTGCCCGAATGGATTTCAGCATATGGAATTAGATCAAATCAGAATTTGTGAAAACGCTATGTTTTCGTACATCCAATTATAAGGAAATATATGATACGCGCAGAGTACTGAAGGAGAAGTTGACGTCCAATTTGCAGCCCGAAGCATGCCATTCCAGTCATATCAGATCTTCTGGCGAAGTCGCAGAATCAGAGCAGAGATTCTCTCCGAACGCCCGATGGCCCTCACGGTAAGGAAGTTTACTACATTCTTCAATCAGCAAAAGAGAGACCCTTGAGCATATTCTTCGTTATTCGTTAGAGTGACCGTTTGCGGATCCAGGAGTTCCAGTATAGTAGGCGAGTACAATGGGAATAAATAAAGTTTTTGGCTTGACTCGGAAACCGCTAGTCAACTCGTAAGCATAGCCAGGGGAGTCTCTTTCCGGAAGAGCAATCATTAATATTCGTGGAAACCCCTTTTAAATTAAAGGGCAAAAGGTAAATCGATTACAATTTCCGGATATCTATGGCATACGTTATTCTCGGATCTCAGAGACAGATGTAGGTATACTTTGACTTTGAAAAGTCTCTGTCGCTGATCAGCTCGACTCACTTGTAGGGATAGGAGCATCAGCTCTATCATACTAGACTATGTCGCATATCCCGGTGTGAGCAAAAAGAGTACCTATCGATTTTCACTTCATTCCTGGGCATACTGGATAACTTCCCGCTTATGAAACTATAGAAAGGGAAGAATCGCTATCAACGGGAAGAAGCGCTACCAGACATCTAAGAGGTGAAAGCGAGTAGAACGCCTTATTCAAATTAAAAGAGAGGGCTTGAGGCAAACAAAGTTTGATTCAAAAAGCAAGTTGTTGGTCTTTGATTCCTGACTGAAGAGATTCCAATCTCAAGAGCTAAAACAATGACCATGATAAAGAAGGAAGGCTAAACCACTCAACAGGGCAAAGGCAGCGTCTTTCTCCTCTATGGAAGTTCTTTGAATGCCTCTTTCTCAAAGGTCTACGCTACGAGAGGTTGAAATCTAAGAGAGAATCTACTAAGCAAACATCTTTCAAAGAAGGAATTGACTACTGAAGTTGCCCTCCTAACAAACTGACCAAAACTCTAGCTATAACAAGTTGCTAAGTAAAGAGAGAGACTAAGCTGAGCTTGATTACCCCTGAAATGAGATCTTCGAAGAACCCGTCAGCGCATGCTGGCCACTATGGTATGGCAACCAGGAAGAATTTTCTTCTTGGTCCTCTTATTCTTAGACTTATTCTTATAAAGAGGAGCATCCCTTGTCTCTGCTCTTTTCAGGAAACTCGAAATATCTATTGAATTTAAAAGGTAGTCTCTTCTCGGCTAAGACGGATTTACTATTGCGACTCAGATTGGGCTAGCTGCCCTATGACTCGACGTTCGACTACTGTCTATTGTGTCTTCCTTGGTTCCAACCCTCTTTCTTTTCCAAGAAAGAAGCAAGCATTTAACAAGAAAGCATCAACCGGATTCATTAAACTTCAAAAGCATTTACCTTTCGACATATTCACTCGAGCTGAAACAATTGATTCCCCCTCGGGAATAGAGTCAGAACTGATAGCCATTTCCCTTTCCCTCGGTCTTTTTCGCCCTGAGCGGGACTCCGAAAGAATTGAAACGCTTTCCTTCACTGCCTTCTAAGCGCTACCTGGGACGTGGGAACCTATCTATTCGTGGATCGTATCTTTCCGGGGTTTCAATCCCACCCCTTGATTGATGGAGTCTGCCTTTCTTCTTCTTTCCGACTTAGTCCTGAAAAGAGGAACGTTGCTAGACTCACTTACTAATAGTTAATAACTGAGCCTTGAGCTTAAGGCTGGCACGTGGTCTTCTTCTCTTTCTTGCTTTCAGCACCTGCCCTGAGCCAGAACTATGAGTGGGGATAACTGAATGCTTTCCCGAGTATCAGCATAACTCACTAATAAGAGGCTATAGTAATGACCATGACACATATAGGAAGAAAAGGAAGTATGCGTGCTAGTAGGATTCCTTTACAAAGTGGAGTATACTTCTTTGAGTCTTCAAGCTTTATCAAATACTCTACCTGGGGAGTTTCTATGTCCCGTTCTAGACTCTGGTTCAATGCTCTCCTAACAAATGGATTCATATAGGGTCCTACTGGCTCTATCTATCACAGGGAATGGAGAGCCTTGTACCTCTCTAAGGGTCTAGTAGAATGTATTGAAATGAGTCTCTGCTGGCTCCTTACTATTGAAGCTCTATCAACCTTTCTTATATCAAGTAAGTAGATGGAAGTCACTTTCTCAGTCATGGCTTCATCCATCCAATCCCTCTGTAGCATTTTCCTTAAAGTACCTTATTAGAATTAGAGCTATTAGTAAGCCCTAGAGTGTTGACAAGTTGTTCAGGTCAATAGACAGAGGCATCTACACCTTTCCAGGAACCTTGAACTAGTGCCTTTCTTTTTGTCTACTCAATTACCTCCATAGAAAGAGTACCATGGTAAAGAAGTCACGGAGATAGAGAAGTCTTATATCCCTCCATAGAGCATCCAAGGAAGCCATGAGCCTTAAATTAAATAAGAAGAGAGTTCCCAGAGAAAGTACCAGCTCTTTCTCTATTCCTAGCCTTTCTTCTACGATGTGTCTACCCTATTTGCTTATTATGAGATTGGGCTGTAGAAGCCTACTCAGTAGCTACTAGGTATGGGGCAAAAGAACTACGGGTATCTCCATATTTTAAATAAGAGCATATGATGTTGCCTCACAAACCACCTATTTCGTCGTCCTGCTGGTCTTAGAAAGAAATTAAGGACTTAGCACATGAAGAGCAAAGGAGTAGCCTCGTCTGGGATCTCACAATCTGCCTACTCTCTTCTCCAAAGCAATTTACTATCCTACCTCTTTAGGTCTTTAAAACTCCTATCTCTCACTCCAACTCGATAGACAGCTCGAAACCATCCAATATGTCCCAGGGTCCAAGAAACCCTTCATTCTCACATTTGGAGCAGTACCCTAGTGGCTTATTCTCAGTGCCTTCACTTATCCATTAGTCTTGTGAATTTTAGCTCAAGAAGTATAGCTAGATAGAAGGAGAAATACGCTATCCAGTCGACTGAATTCCTCTTTCTCAGGAAACTCCAAACTCTCAGAAAGAACTCTAACAAGGAGAAGACTTTTCCAAGTTCCGAGAAGAAAGTCAGTGGACAGATACGTACCCGATAGGGGGAGCCCTACTTCAGAGTCAGGTCCAGAAAGGATTCGAAATCCACTCCTTTCTTAAAATAAAAGCCCTTAACCTTCCCTTCTATCTGTGAGCGAACGACTTGCGGAAAAATCCGAGTTCCTAATGCTCTCAATCTATAAATGTACTAGACTTGAATGAGCACTGACTTCTTCTTCTCGCTTTAGTCAGCCAATCCAATAAAAAGAGTGTATCCGACTTTCTCCCTAAAAAATATGAAATCTAGGGATTGATTCTAGCTTCAAGACTGTAGAAGGACTCAAGGGAGACCATTCTCTGGATCATATAGAAGTCTAAAAAGAAATAAATATAGCTCAGCGAGAATATGGTAAGCAAAGGTCCTAGGAAAGGATAGTACCCCATCCGCAACGATCCGTGAGAATCCATGGGCTAGAGGATGACTGACTTCTTTCTATCTAGATTGTTGGTGAAAGAGGAAAAGAGCAATTCAGTGAATCCGAAAGAAGGTCCCCAGAAGACAAGTATCCTAGGACTTGGTTCTCTTCCGTCTGTTCTAACACAAGAAACGAACTAAAGGAAAGTAGTAGCCTGAGTTTGTTAGAATGCAGAATAGACTCATTTTCGCGTATTAGCGCTTCTGACTGGAGTCTGTGAGGGAGCATCTAGAACTAGAATCGGGTTCACAACAGAAGCCCTGGAAACTTAAAAAAGAGGGGTCCTATGTGAATGAGAGTGTAGCTAGGTCGAGTGAGTTAGGAATGCAGAAAGATCAGCTCTTCCTAGGGCAGAGCCACTAGCGTTTTCACGGGAGAGGTTCATGGCTATGTGGAACTCATAGTTCTAGCTTCTGAGGAAATTGACTAGTCTGATTGTAGACCTTGTTGGAGCTCTTTGATTCTTTCCATTGAGTGATTCTCCCTTCACCTTCTTGTTTAGAAATCTAGCATTCAGCAAGACAAAGACTGAGCTTAGGCACGTCTCGAAGGAGAACAGAAGAAGAGATGCTTTTCATTCTTTATTTTATTATAGCCCTGTCCAAAAGGCTAACTAGAAATTGAATAAAGAAAGAGGAAGGTAGCTAGGAATTAGTGCATTGATACCGAGAAGAAATTCACTCAGCTGTGAATTCTGCCTTCCATGAAAAGCCCGTCTTTTTGGCTTAATTTGATAAGGCGAGAAAGTACTCTCTCTTATTCTTTGACTTTTTCTTATAGAGAAATTACTTGGATCAAACAAAGATTGTGTCGACAATAGAGCGGATACACGCGATTTCCCAACTTGGCAACTATGTGTACTTCTTCTCTCTAGAGAGCGCAGCTGTTAGGTGATTATGGCGTTCCTTACATGATCTATATGTTTCATCAATAAAGAAAGGCTTGGAGATTTGTTTCGTAGAAGCACCTTCTTCCTATCCATGTCTCTATCTTTATTCGCAGAGACGGCCCGCTGTCACAGCTTTTGTCAGCCTCAGCTCGAGCCCTCGCCTGTTCAACGCTAGTAACGTGGTCTTGGAGTACTTTATAAGCCTGCTGAGCCTCATTAATCTTCGTCTGAAGTGCTTCCTGAAACAAGCACGAGGGAACGGTCAGAAGATAACTCGTATCGGGATAGGAGACACACCGTATGAGCTTTTGTAGGAGCAAGCAGACCGAGTTTCTAGGATAGGAGTCCTTATTTATTGACCTTGAAGTTCCGGCATACAAGTAAGCACGAACATGAATAAAAGCAGGCAATGGAATTGTATCACAATCGTAATATGTTGAATAGGCATAATAGAGCCCGACTGCCAGTTAAGTTATTGGAATAGGCCCCCTGTCTTGTTTGTCTTAGCCACCTTATTTTGAAGGAGCAAGCCTGCTTCGGTATTCGGTAGTGGTAGTAACTTCAAAGGAATTGGTAGTATATCTTGAATAGATAAGCATTCATAATGTATGAACTCAACCCATGTTCAAGAGCTTGAAGAATGAAGTGAAAAGCTTGACTTTAGAGTTCGATCGGTTTTCGCCCTTCTCTTTCGCTTACTGGTTCATACCAGATAAGGTAAGAGTTCGGTTCCTATTGAGTCAGTTCTGGGACTAAGAGAAAGGGGATATCGATAAAGATGAGTATGCCTCGAAAGGAAGAAAGAATTTTTTTAATATAGGGAAGCAATTATAGAATATTTAGTTTCTGATTTCTCTTCTGATGCTTTGCTTAATAACCGCTCGTCGAGCAGCTTCTCCTTTTCCTTTTCTTCCACCGGACGATGTAAACTCAGATTATTCATTCATTGTAGCAGCTTGCTTGTTTTGTTCCACGCTGACACAAGGGTTTGAAGAGGGGAGTGCTTGCTTAAAGTTTTTGTCTTTTGCTTACCCTCTTGGAAAATTCATCCTTAAGTCAAGAGTCTGAACTTCGTCAACCGTAACGTAATTGGCTAAGCAAAGGGTCTACTAGCAGGAGAGGATGCATTTACCAACGGGAGTTCTCCTTTCAGTCGAGCTCAATTATATCGACCCTGGCGAAGTGGAGTTTCTTGTAGTTGAATCGAAAAATGTTATTAGGGGTAAAGAGACTCGACGTAAGGAAGAGGGGAGAGTCTAGATGTCTAGCTTGACTGACTGACCGGCCTGGCTCTTTGGCATCTTCTTTCGCAAAGAATACGTAGCTCTCCGCTAAAGCCCTTGACTCGCTTTTAGTTGAATCCTCTATTTGATTAGCAGTTTCATTGCGCTAAGGCTGGTACGCGTAGTAAACAAAGCCTCTACCTACCCCGGAATTAAAATAGCTTTTTTTTTTCTTCTATTCGAAAAGGTCAGAAAAGTTGAGATTGAACCTTGGCGAAACATAGCAACAGGGGGCAAGCCAGGTATCCTAGTAGGCAGGGGATTCAAAACAAAAGAGATAGATCCAGACCAAGAAAAGAAAGTGTAGTCTTGGAATGGGACTAGGTTTAGGTTAGGAATTCTTTTTCCAACTCGTCCCAGAATGGGCGTTATGGCAAAGAACAAGAAGAAAACAATCTGTTACTAGGGACATAGCTATCAGATCTACTACTAGTGCTTTAGCCATAGCCTTCCTTCCTTTACCAAAGCTATCTTCTCTACTTGCTACAATGCCGCTTAGTGATGATGCTGAAGCTTACTAAGCTAATAAGATACGGAAGTTTCTCACCTTTAAAAAAGAGATTCCATAGGACTTAACTTATACGATACGATATGCCCTGGGGTAGGCATCAGAAGGAAGACGTTCTATATGCCTAAGAAGCGAACACTACCTATATATCTAGCTACTTCCAGTTGACTTCCTTAACTCGCCTCTGGGTGCTATAAGGTCTCTTCCTGCCTAGCGTTCACCAGTAGAAAAAGTCAGAGAAGGACTTCACTGCTTGCTACACACTAGAATGCAGAATGGGCTATCCTTTCAAAAAAGTTTGATGCTATAGAAATTCATTTTCTTTGAACGTAGATAAGAGATCTTAAAAGCCAAAGAGATGATAGGAGTAGCTCGCTAAAGCCCTTCGCCCCGGAAAGAAAGTTTCTTTGTGACTCTACCTGGGGAAGCAAGAAAGCATTTCTGCGAAGCTAAGCAGGAAGAAAGGGTTGGGAATAGAATAGTGCCGTAGGGGTGAACACCCAGCAAGCGTAGTCGATAGGCAAGAGCTAGCCTTAAAATGAATATGATTATGCCTATCCTTCTGGGGGAGTCAGAAGATCCGCAGTTAGACGCGGAAGCAGCAGCGATCGGGGAGGCAGGTGGCCGACTAGGTCAGAGTTGTGAAGGTGGTGGCAAACGACGTATTTTCGCCATAGGCGGCTTTGGTCAGAGGCTATTGCCTGAGTGGGAAAGGGTTATAGTGAAGACTTGCACGCCATCTCGTGTAGTGAATACCGTACATCTCATCCAGTCTCAGAAAAAAACTGAACCTGCTATTTGGCTCCAACGGGTGCATGTATCAAGGTAAATTACTATTCTAAGACTGTAGACTCTCTATCTATCTCTTAGTGTCCCTCTTCTTTTCCTCAGCCTGTGGGGAAAAGCCCGAGGTGCACTGATTTTCGCCCTCATTTTATGAGATGGGGTTGGTCAAACTTTCCCTTCCTTGCTTCATCCTTCCCGTAATATTACTTTCTATCCGCTTCTAGCCTAACTAAGGCAATTCAGTTCACTTCTGGAGCGTCGAAAGCACAGTTGAATGTGTCTTTCTTTCTTCGGAATGAATGAGCGTAATAGTAGTCCGGGAAAGAGAGTCTTTTCAAGGCAACTAGTGCTCTTTCTTTGACCCCTAACGCTAGGGCCACTTCCTGGCGTTCGTGCCCCATACTCATGGGTTACTTCATTCACTTCATAGAGGGCAACAAAGGTAGATTTAGAAAAGATAGACTTTCGCTTATATAGGACTTTCGATCATTAATACGAGTAGGAGGAAAGGGCAAGCAAGCAGCAACGGGAGCTCCTTCTAACAGAGTGAATCGTAGCGTTTATATCTGGGATTAAGCTCTGCAGCCAGCCTATGCCTTTCAGGCAGTTGATTGCCCTTCTAGCTATAATAACTCACTTCCTTTCCCTCTACAACCTTGCTGGGATTGCTTGATTGGGTTAGCATTCATAGCTGTTAGCACGAGATGCAGTTCAGTTAAATAGATAACTCCTAGCTCTTAGGATTGAAGCTTATCTTCTCAGAACTCAAACTTTGAAAAGGTTCCTAGTAAACTTAACGTTAAAGAAAGCTTAGCTTATTCTCCCACTCTGGTTTTAACCGATGCATTAGCTTTTCTTTTACAAGATGTCCTGGACGCCCCTTTCTTCAAACTTCAAAAAAGGAGATGCATGTAATTACGGATATCATAGCTTTAGGTGCTCCTACTTTAGACGTACATGGACGATACACTCGATACAGCCAGCGTATAGGGATAGGGAGAGGTAAAAAGGCATAGCATAGCTTTCAGGGAAACTCCTTAACACAGGAGTATTGGAAATGGAAATACAGATCAAATACCTTCTGAGGCGGTGTTCCCTACATACAGTACGGAGGGGAAGCGGGAAGAGAAGAAGGGCTAATTAGAATATGCAACAGCGCTTAGCCCCTCCACTCAACTCAGCCATACAAGCCTTTCTAGTTATCCTATACGTTATGTGCTTAGTTACACGGTTACACGACTTCGACTCTGGGCGTCCCCCTTAACCAACTATCCTTCTTTCCACGGACAGGCAGGTTAAGCTGACTAGCTGCCATCGCTTTCAGATTCAAGGAAATTTTCCAGACCTTTAGGTTCTGATTCGACTGATCGCCCTACTTCTTTAGCTTTAGGAGCTAGACCAGCGAGAGATTCTTTCTATTACAAGAGTTTACTTCGAGAGAAACAGACCGGGCATCCATCCATTCTTCTATGTCTTCTATGTTATAAGCCTCTGGCTCTAGCTACTCTCGATACCTCTTACTTCAGAATAGTCACGCTTCCCAGTCTCTCCTTGCAGCGAGTTAGAAGGTTGTCTAAGCGATTAAGGAGTTTTGTAATCAATATCCGCTATCTTCATCTGGTCTTTCCGGAAGCCTGCCCATCGAGCTGAGGAGAAAGGAAAGAAGAGCTTGTTGTTCCTTCCCGCGTTGGAATGCAACCCTAGTTGAAAGTGATGATGTTGATCTCCTTTTCCGAGAATGAGAATGTTAGGCTAATCTGAATAGGGGGTTGGGAATCCCACCTTTGAAAGAGTTGGTGTCTCGTCCGGGGCATGCTAATAGTTGTGTGGGGATATATTCCTAAGCCAAGCTATACCTGCAAACCAGTTTTTGTCTTGTTCTGAGGGAAAAGACTTCATAATAGGCCAGCCAGGACTAGTGTGATCCTAACCGGTCTTCTTCTTACTTACACTATTTCTTTTACCGGGATTGATGTCCGAGGAAGGATTGGAAGAGTGAGGGTTTAGGCTTTCCAGGAAGAGATGAGACCAAATCCTTCTCACTGGAGAGATGCGAAGAAGGAACTGTTTTCAGGACAAAGACTCGAAGGGCTTGGTTGTGAGGAAGTGAATAAATTAGGGTACGGTCCGACGTAAGCCACAGTTTGATCGACAAGCTCAGTTTACAATGAAAATCAATGCAAGAAGAAGAAGGACGACAACGGAATGGGAGGTTCATCGGAACTGTTATAGTTCGATCGCAAATAGCGTTTAGCTTGAGTGCGCGATCATGACAAGGACTTGAGGTTCTTTTTCCGAAGGAGCTGAGAAAGGAAGCATCATTGGCTAAACCCACGAGCCAGAGACGGAATTCCCAAGTCGAATGGGAACCATTTCTGTACCGGTTCCACCGAATGCTCCTCTTTTCTACTACGGTAAACTTCACTCTAAGCCAATCCAGTTCTCTGACTAAAGGTTCACTGGAACCTACCAAGCCAAGCATTTGCCCGCTTGACGGTCGGAGCGCTCTTTTATGATATGAAGAAGAAGCGCGTATATCTTTTATCTATGCTTGGCTGGTGGAATAGATCATTGCATTTTTTAGATAAAAGCTGGCGATGACTTGTCAACTCAATCGAGATCGATCGCTTTCAAGTGTTTTTTGTTTCCCTCCCGAAAGAAAATTGGAAAGAAGAAAGAAGGCGCAACACTTTCAGTGCCTTTTCGCTAGTAAGATCCATACAAAAACAAGTGCGTCTCACTGTCACGGGAATAGACAGAGAGCGATTGGAAGCCTTATGCTCCGCCCGCGGTGCTAAACTCTAAACTAAAGTTCCGCGAGAATAGAGTTTGTTCTATGGTCCGAAGAACGCTCAGAATCCGGATGAGTTGACTCAGGCACAGATCCATTTTCCCTCTGCCTCGGCGTCACTCCAATAGCCGATGTCATCATTAGGGCAAACGATTTCTCTTTATTGCCTATCTCTCTAGAAAGGAGGAGTAATAGAAGGTTAGGTGTTCATTGGGTATGATATCTAGTGCCGATCCGGGATACTCCGAAGGGCGACTAGGTCAGTCCATTGAGGGAGGCGGAAAAGGCCTTATATTCGCCATCGGGAACTAGATCGGTCTTTGGCTTTTACGGCCACCAATGGGCAGCAGCTGTGTTAAAGAGCCGTGGATGGTACCTTTAATCAACTTGCTCCCCTTGACCTTGGGAGCATGGATTCTTTCTCGTAAAAATCAGCAACAGACCGTTGGCCGCTGCAAGTTATGTCTAAGATGATGACAACCGTGTTCGGAGAGAGGCTTGGCTATTGTTGGGCATTAACCATCAATGGCACTATGTTCGATGTACCCTTTGTAAAGTAAAAAAGGGTCCACTGTATGTTTTATAACAGGCCACAGGCCAACCTCTCGGATATATGTCGTCTTGGGCCAGTATTCGCACTATCTCACCATTTTCTGGTGTGGTTAGCTGCGGACGAGGTATACCTCGAGAGAAAGTGTACAAACTATGCTCTCTTGGGTGATGATATTGTTATCGCCGACAAGAAGGAAGCAGAATGCTATTTTGATATGCTGCTGGGTTAGTTAGGGGTCAAGATTTGGGCAACGGGACCATTGAATTTTCAAAACGCTTTTTCCATAGTTCACTTGATCCTTCCCCTATTTCACTTAAAATGGTAAGGGGACCTACCCAATACAATAGGAACTATGGCAGGGATGAATAAGTACGGAAAACGCTCTTTAAGAGTGAGTCTACGTTTGCGCGGGGCCAGGTACCACACATATGTGGTGAAACCCGACTTGCCTTTTCATCTAAATCATCATAGACACTTTCTAATATTGTTCTGCCCTTCGGGGATCACCCCTCTTCGTAGGAACGATACAAGCATATGTGCGCGTCTCAAGACATGAGGAAAATGAAACAAACCCCTCATAACATTACTTATCACTTGATCAATCACAATCCTAAAAAAATAGGCGCTTTTTCATTCAATAGCTATTCTTCTCTTGAAAACGAAAATTCCACATTTCTGTCTCCAGAAAGTAATAAGTCAAAGGGACATCTTCTTCCTGAATGACGGAAGTTAAAAAACAGAGAGGGAGAGGAACTCCTTTTGTAATCGCCGAAATTGTACGATGAACTCTTTCAGACGTACGACCTATAAACTCAAAATTCTCCAGTCTGGCCAACAAGTGAAAAAAGAAAGAAAGAGAAGAGCTTTCTGTCTGGTAGCAAAGTCCAGTCTGGCCCGGCCCTCTCACGAGAGTCGAAAGCAAGGGTCAATGGACGGATCTTTTAGATAAAGATTTTGATCCGAGGTAGGAAACAAAGATGGGCCAGCCCTCCAAGCAACTTCTTTTGAGAGATAAGCGGAGTAAGGGTCTAAAGACTGTTACCAATAGCAAGGGGCAGTCTTAGTCTTAGAGAAAGAAGTTCCTTAACAACTCACTGGGATCCGCACGGGACCAGATAGGCCGAGGGTTAGAAGGCCGCCGCCTTATCCAAAAAGTTGCCCTTCTGAGGCTAACCCGTCATACCCCTGCGCAAAAGAACTACTTTCTCTTCGGGGAGGAAGGGCTACTATTAGCCTAGAAAGAAAAGAAAGAGGAGATTCGTCCTTTTTCTTAGGCACGGAAAAGTCTTTGTGCTTGTATGAATGAATGCTTATCTCGGGACATCCGGAGCGAAAGCCTTGAGAGTGAGGGCCAGGTCAGCCTTCAATCTTTCCTCGAGAAAGCTATCATTTAAGTGCAAAATCGCGACTTAAGAACCTTCAAAGCGTAAGAACTGAGCTACTTCGTTCCTTTTCATCTTTAATAACGTGTTCAGTTAGAAGAGCAAATCCCCCTCTCCAACCCAAACCCAAGGGGAGCAGAAGATGCTCCCGTTGCTGCTTGCTAGCCCTTTCCTCCTACTCGTATTAATGATCAAAAGTCCTATATAAGCGAAAGTCTATCTTTTCTAAATCTACCTATGTTGAACAACATTAGATAGGGATAGAGAAGAGATTGGTTACAGATGATGAAACTCATGATAGAATAGCCAAGGAAAGTTCAACTACTTCTATCGGCTCTAAGCCTAGTTCTTCCAACCCTAGAATCAAGCACCAGGTAATTCCTGAAAGCAGCAAATCCAGTACCTCGAACAGGAATCAAACTTTTTGACGTTGCAAGCACCACAAGTACTATTCCCCATCCCTAAATAAAGCTCCGCTCGGCTCGGCGATGTTGAAGAAGAATAAAGGTGAGATAGATTTCTCTTTGATCGACCAAGCCATTCAATCAATGCTTTCGTGCGCTTACTCTGCATCCAATGAGTGCAGTTACTACCCAAGTCGGCAGTTTCTCATTCGGTGGTTTGTACCTTTTAAATTATAATCCTAAAACAATGATTATTGAGTTGGAGCCTCCTCCTCTTTCTTCATTTTGCTTTTTCTGACTAGTTTATGTTCCCTCTTTCGCTTCTTCATCTTGGACTGGATTGTCACCGGTTAGGCAGATAGTTGTTAAAAGATGTTAGTAGTAGCTCCCTGCTTGATAGGACCTACTTGGCTTAGGTTGTTGAAGCGATAAGACCAACAGCACTTTGTATTGACTTAATGCTCAAATCAGAATGAGTTCGTTATTTTCCTAATAAAGGAAAGGCAGAGCATACCCAACTTCTATATGTCAATCAAGTTCCTGCATGTGAGCATGGGTGGTAAAGGAAGAAAGCGTGAGCCTGCTAGACTGGTAGTTGTGGTTGACTGGGACAGTCTAGAGGTCATAGATCCAGAGGACGTGGGTGAGGAGATGTTTGCATGCTCCGACTATAGGCCGCTACCTTCCCAACGGTCTCAGTCCTACGATTGACTTAGATAAGTGGTGTTCGAAAAATGCTCGACCAAAGGAATGAATCACAAGGTGAATTTGATGTATGGAAAGTGCCAAACATTGGGAACTACCCGGGGAGGAGTTAGGAATAGGAACAAGGAGAAGCGAAAACCACTTAAATGGAGCTTCGAAAAAACGTCGGGTAAGTCATTGGGCAAAATTCCCGGCGTGAGAGACTTCTGCAAGTCGATCTCCACACAGAGTTGCATATGACCTCTTTTTTAGCTTATCTTAGTCAAAAGAGCGGCATTACTCCGAAATAATAAAAAAATCGAAATGAATATGTCGTCGCCTCCCTTAGTGCTGACCCGACGAGTCCCACCCCCTGGAAGAGTCGGATTTCCCTGGGGACCTGGTACGCTTAAGTTCGCCCGATAAAATAGCAGTTTATAATCAAGCAGTTGATTCGGGCAAGTTAGTTTGACAGCATACCGTAACCGTAGTATGGAAGGTTTTCTTTATTGACCACGCACTCAAGCCACCCCGCTCGAAAGGAAGGAAGCCCGCCCGTACTCCCCAGTCCCGATCCGGTTTGGTCACTGATAATAGGAATCCTACAGCGATAGAAAGAATCCCCATAAAAATACCACTAGATCGAGCACCTTCGTATCCGGTCAAAATCTTGGCTAATTGATCGAAGTGGGTAGCTTCCCGTTCTACTGTCCAAAACACGCCGACCATTCTAAGTTCTGGGGTTGGGTCGGATAGGACCAGACCAAATTGGCTGGATCTTTCTGCATTCCTAACTCACTCGACCTAGCTACACTCTCATTCACATAGGGTCCTTTCCTTATCCCGAGCGAGAGCGATGTCTCTTTCTATTATGGAAAGCCTGTCGAAGACTTCTAGGTAAGGAAAGGGAGGAAAGTGAGTAACTAGGGCTTACTCTGTCAACACAAGCCGTGTAGGTAGCCTCCTCCTCCGGTCTAAGAAAAATTGTAATTCTTTCTACTTCTCGGGGTATAATGATAGACCAAGGGACTTTTGCAGGCCATTTCAGGAGTTCACCTTCCCTTCTCGTTCGATTCCACACCGAATTCACTATCTTCTGAATCATGCCCTTCCTTCTCGTGAGAGGACGTTTCTCGCTCGGCGCCTAAAGTGCACTATGCTCCGCTTCAACAAATGAGAGTTTTCGGTGGAACCGGTGAACCACGCGAGCTGGTTAGATGCGTTGGGCTAGGGTGAATATTGCAGACCAGCGGATCTGGTAGTCGACAATCGTTCTGACTTGATAAAGGTTAGCCTTCCTTCTGAGCTAGGATCAAACTCGTCTTTTGAGCATGATCACGCCCTGCACTGGTAGAACCTAGTGAACCAGACGTACGACTTCTGAACTTCACGGATACTTTGCAGTCTTTTATTTTGAACATGGGCGAGGCTGCTGCGAATGAGCTCATCTCGAACTCAGTCTTTGATCTCTGTTTTTACATTCCCCTACCCCGGGTGAGAAAAAGAAATGGAACTATCCAATCTCACTGTCAATGCAATTACATGATGTCTTTCCATTGCTTCGGAATGCCTGGACTTCCGTCCTAGGCGTAGGGGGGATCAGAGCAACAGGGAAGGCCTAGACGGACGTTTTTATTCCTGGGCTGCAGTAAGTAGATCGAGAGGGTTTTTCTATCTGAGCCTCCTATGATGACGACGACCTTCCCTTCTGCTTTCTCATCACATTGATGCGGAGTACCGTAGTCACTTGAGTCACGGAGAAAGGGAGCGCTCCCGAACTCGCTCTAACGTCGTGTCTAGGTCACAACGGTGACTAATGCAATTTCTTTGTTCCAGTGGACTAAGTCAATTGACAAGTGGAGATAGTGAATCACGAATAGACTCTCAACCTCTCCTTCCAAGTTCCGTGGGGAAGTGCCCAACTCCAGCTCGACTCTTAATCTTTGGGTGAGAAGGTAGCTCTATTGACTTACGGTAGGAAAGAACGACTGATAAGTTAAGGAGCTGAAGATAGTCAATCGAAGATTCTCGAAACTCTCAATCAACTATGGGACTCCTTTCTGGCAGGGGAGATTCCTTTGATAGTTGTGGAGCTCTGTGGCTGGGATGTCCAATCTCTCGATGACAAACGACTCTGTGCTCCGGTATAATAGCATGTGTACTAGAGGGGCTGAGTATTCATTCCATAAGGGCTAGCGAGTCAGCCAAGCGAGTCTTGTTTGTCTTAGCCACCTTATTTTGAAGGAGCCAGGCCAAGGCAATAACGACCAGGCGCAAGGGGAAAGGCCCTCCAATCTTTACGGAACTGATGGAACTGCATCTCTAACTGCTTAAATGCTCATCTCGTGAAAGCAGTTTCACTAATGGCCGAAGTCCTTCTTCGCGCACAGCCAGACCTTCTGCTCGATTCTTTCTTGCCTCAGCTAGGAAGAAGGTTCTTTTCACCTCGATTTATCTCCTGACTCCGCTCATAAAGCGCTATAATTTGAACTTGAAAATGACATTTTTAGATCTTGGCCTCCCTATGAAAGTTGTAGGTCTATATCTTACTTTTCCATCCATATAAAGTAGACCTAAATATGAGATCTATAGCTCTAGATATGACCCAATTACCGAACAGTGTTCTGGTTTGGATTGCACCGACATCTCTTTTCTAAGTTTGGCTATCTCTTTATCCTTTCAATTTCAATTCTTAAATTCATCAATCAATCCTTTCATTTATGTGATAGGCCTGTATTTAAAATGAACATTTACCATAAATTAAAGGTATCTTATATTATTAGATATATTATTATAAAACAGTTTTAATTAATGAATTATTGATACTTTAAGTGCAAAATGATAATATAAAACTTTGATAAAAATACACTTTTAAGTACTAATCATATAGTCAGTGTTAAGGCCTTAAATATAAACTTTGTTTTGGGATTGATGAATTTCAAGATTTAATGAAAGCACGAGGTATGATTTAGATTAATAAATCCTTATGACCATTGTTTTGGACTAGTAGATCCATAGTGAGAATAAAGTTGGAACTATGATTATTGAGGTGGATTAATGAATCCATTACCAAATTAAAACATAATTGACTTATACGACTTGATTAATGAATATGATAATCTTAAATCAAAAGCCATAATTAATGAATATGATAATCTTAAATAAAAAGCCATAATTATGGAGTTGGGTTAAGGAAATTAAAGCTAAGTTAATGGTATAAAATTAGGTAAATGGAAAAGGTTATCTTAAGATAAAAGCCATAAATATAGAAATGAATTAATAAATGTAAAATTGACATAAACCACGAGTTACAGGTATCAAAAACAATTTAGGAAGGTAATTAACTTAAAAAACAAGGGGGGATGATTTGAAATGAATGATTGAACATATAATGATGAGATTTTAAGATATTCATTATGGAAATAATTTAATATGCATAATAAAAATGTTAGACTATTGGTTGATGAATAAGCTTGAGAAAACAAACAAGTTATGAAGTGGATTGTAAACAAAGGTGAATTTTCCTATACTGTGAATGATTTTGTATGTTAGATATGTTATAATCTTGTTATTTATTATATGACTTTGTATAATTATGTTTTGATAGAATTGATTTTTGGTGAGCCTTTTTTTTATTAAAAAAATTACCCTTATTTTACACGTATAAGATTGTGTGAATGAACAAAGATGTATTATAAATTATAAGGTATTATAATTAGTATCAGAGTTTATCAATTATAAGGTATTACAATTAGTATCATAGCTTATAGTTGTGATTTAGTAGACTACTTGAATATTATATGTGTGATAAATATATATTGTATAAGATTTTCTCTAGTTAGTTTGTAAGTTTTGGCATATGTATATCAACAATTTTACATACAACATTGTATACAGTGAATATAAAGAAATGCATAAATTGTAAGTTCATCTAGCTCTAAATGCCATGACTTGTTATTTACTACAAAGGTTTACTTCATTCGATTGAAGAATTAGACTCAATTTTTATTATTCCAAGTTTTGAGGCATATTAACAATTTAATGTGATGGATCCATTATGATTGGATTTAATATTAATTAGGGTAAGGGTAACTCATATATACAATAAATAAATTTGATCGCAACTAGTACTTCGTGACACTTAAATTGTGCTTAAAGAAATTAGTCATGTTCGCTAGGCTTTGATTTACTTGATCTATTTTTTTAAAAAAATATTCATTTAGATTTTGACTTAAATCAATCTACTTTTAAAGATTATTTTATTATTTAATCACATGTCATTGATAATTTTATAGGCAATATGTTAAGTGTAATTTGTTCCATAACAAATGAGTTTAATATATTTTATCGATGGGTTAAGAAAGAGTTATCAAGTACAAGAATAAAATCAATAGTTATCTTAACATTACCATAAGTTAAAAATTAAAACTTTGTATCTATCAATGCACCTTGTTGACTACACCTTGAGAATAGGAAGGTATTAACGACTAAGATGATTTTTATAATTGTTTTTATCATTGATTAATGAGATAAAGCTTAAAATTACTTCATATAATTCTTAAAAAATTATCAATTGAAGTTGGATTCGTTTCAGATTGGTTGACATGACCATCTAAATGGTTTAAGAGTTATGATGTACTTAATGATATCATTATTTTAGAAAATAGAATTTGATTTGTTTTAAATCTCACCCCAAGTATAAATTGAGAATAATAAAAAATTAACATTTAAAATTTATTATAAGAAGAATATAGATTTAAGTAAGAAGAGCTTATGAAGTAAATGATTCCTTTAGTGAGAATAATAGGGTGAAGCTTCAAAATAAAACAAAAGATTGAAAAAGCACCAACGCTTGTTTTCAAATGTAAGTATGAATTTAAATTTCCTTGATGAAATTTTATAAGGATGGAAGAATATAAACCTTGTGATAAATATCGTAAAATCTTGATCAGGAAAGAATAAATTAAAAGAGAAATATTTTTATTTGTTGTAAATTCTTATAAACTAGTGTAAAACTCTAGAGAAAATAAATGATATAATTATACTTGAAAATACTAATGATTGATGAATTTACCAAAATAACCTATGGGTAATAAAAGAGTGGCAAAACTATAAATAAAAAGAAAAGTCCCCCTTCCCTTTTCATTAAATTTGGCCGATGCTCGAAAGAAGAAGAGACTTAGGAATTTATCTTAAAATCTTCTCATTTCTTCTTTTCTTCGCTAAGTTTGACTCCCATGAAGTTAATTAGTGACTCTAACATAAGATTTTAACTTTAAATAGTGTGTTTAATAAGACTTTTTGATTGAGAAGCTAGAGAGAGAAAGTTTGTAAGATTGAGAAAGGAGTGATGATACTTGAAAATGAGTTCAAAAGACATGGAAAATTGGGATGATACTCATTGGGATGATATTCTTTTATGAATCATTTGCATTATTTCTTTTAATTATGTTAGGAAGTGAGTAGTAGTTAGGGTTTATGCTTGATTTTCTAAAATAATAATTTGAATGGTTCTTTGTTAATTTGTTATATAATGATATGTTTATTAAGCAAATTGAAGGAGTTTTGGTGAATTATGAGGTTCTATTATAAATAAAAAGCTGTTAGTTTTGAAAATTAAGGGATTTTTGAAAATTGACTTTGATTTAAATTGCTTTGGTTTTTTTTTTTGTATTATTGTGATGATTGTATGCTTAGTTTTGATTATAATAAGGGTTGGATTTTTTTAATCTATTTAATTATGGATTATAGTATTTGAAAAAAAATGTTAGCATGTAAAATTTCTATATTGGAATTAAAAAGTGTTGTTTTGGTTAATCCTTGGGTAGTTTGACGTGGGAATGATGTGAAAAGTAACAAATATAAGGAAAATTAATGTAATTTATAGATTTCTAAATTTCTAAGTGGCCAACCAAAATTGAAAGTTTGGAGGAGTTGAAATTTGAAAGTTTGGAGGATTTGTAAATTTTTCTGATTATGCAATTTTTATGTTAATTAAGGATACGTGAGTTTAATTTATTTATAATTAGGTGAAATTTAGGATTATTGCATGAATGAATACTTGTGAACATGTTTTTAGAAAATATAGAAATGTAAAATCCTGCATTTATTATGGTTGAGATCTTTATTAACTAAAAATTAGGTTAATTGACATTTAAAAATTGATGAATTGAAAAATAATCCAAGAGATTTGGTCATCTAAAAGGTTTTATTTAAAAGTGGCTTAAATGTTAGTTTTTGAAATTTTAAAGAACTCATAATAATTAATCTTGATTTCTTATTAATTTATATTGTTGTGATGTTTTGCATGTTTGACATTAAGTGTGTATAGGATATGGTTGATTATTATGTGTGTGGCTATAAGATAATAGCAAAGCATGAGCATAATTTTAAAGTTAAAATTTATATTAGGATTTAGATATATAAATTTTTCATTTTTAATATAAGATTTGATGAACTCTATCATTTTTATTATGTAATTTCTTTTCTATTTTCATAGTAAGTAATTGATTTTTTTTAAGAAATTAAAAAGTAGAATAAATACATACTAAAATATTTGTATATTCTCATAATGATGTGAACACTTAGCCTTTTCTTGTAAACATATCAGGAGGATTGTCCTAATAACTTGTATATTAGATTCAATTAACTTTTAACCATTTTAAGATACATGACTTTTCTTTAATTGTGTAGCATACATGCATCTAAATTAATTTTATCTTTATTAACAATTTATAAAATAACTTGAATTTCTCGTAATGTTTAAAATAATATCTTTATTCTGTTTTTCAAAAGAATAGTGTTTAAAAAGTGAAGACCATACCAAATAAGATTTATCTCAATTCCAACAAAATAAAATTTCATGACATTTAAAGGTATAAATTAGGTATATTTATAAGGTTTGCTTTTGCACATTAGTGTTAACAATCTCATTTGTATGAAAAACATATAAAAACAAAAAAAATTCTATACATATTTTTTTATTTATAAATTTTATCTTTGTTAAGAATTAAGACATGTTACAAGCACTAATCACTTTCTTAAGAAACTTAAATTTTAAATCATCTAAAGGTTTTATGAATAAGTCAACTAATTGATGTTTGGTGTTTATATATTCCAATGACACAATTTTTGATTTCAACATGTCTCTAATCAAGTGATGTATTATATCTATATATTTGGTTCTTGAATATTGTATAAGATTTTTAGAGATACTAATATCATAATAAATAATTACAGCATATTAAGAGAAACCATATTATCTAGAATTTTTTCAATTCAAAAAATTATGTGCAGTAATTACTTGTTACAGTATACTTAGTTTTGTAGTGGACAATGAAATTAAATTCTTTTTCTTACTTAGCCATGCTATCAAGTTATAACTAATATAACAACACCCCTGTCCAATCAATATTTGAAGAATAATCTAGACTCAAGGTGCTTTAAGATTCTTTTAATTGTTGTAAGATGTGAATCTTTAGGATTAGATTAAAATCTAGCACAATCACCCTTATTAAAAAAGGAATCATTAAAATGTTAAGTCAAATCTTTTATGATTTTTTTAATATTTAGAGGATTATGATAGGTTGCTAGTCATTGTGCTTAATCTTCAAATATAGATCAATTAATTGTTAAATTGATAATAAATTAATTGATTTAGTTTATTTAATCATATTTTATTCATAATTATAATTTATATTTGGACCAACTTATTAGAAAACTAAATGGTTCATACGTATAAGAATTACTGGTCAAAAATTAAAATGGGATGATTAATCAAGTGTGACTTAAATATAAATAATTTTTAGAAATTCAACACTAGAATGTAATTTATACAGGGAATTACAATTTTAGACCTATAAAAATCAAATAGGGACTGAATTGGATAAATTTATAAAATTATTTTGAAATAATACATGTCATTTTATTCAGGGGTGAATTAATATGTTATAATTTGTAATGTTTTCAGGTTTTTCTATAAATAAAATGCTATGTCTTTTGTTTTTAGTATAGAAACTACGTAAGTTATAAAATAACTATAAAAACATAAAAGAAAATAGCTAGTAATTAAAAGTATAACAATCCTTTCCAGAAGAGTTTAAAAGATTTTTTATTAATGGTTCATGTAAATTATTGTTAAAGATAAGATATTTAAATAATTTATGATTTATAATAATTTAATTTTAAAGTAATTATTAAAAAAAATATTTAATTTTCAGATAATTTTTATATAAACTTTAAATAGTTCTATAAATATTTTAATTTTAAATTTTTTGTTTCCTAGTATATGTTTTAGAAAATCCAAAAACAAGATTACAGCTTCCTTGACTTAGTGGGCAGAGCACTGAGCGCCGTCACTTGGCCGAAATGAACTCCTGGATGAAGGCTAGTTTACTTGTTCTAGTCCACCTGATTACTTTACACGAAACAAGGCAAGCGGAGAACAAAGTCGAGGAGGATTTACTACCACTAGTTCTTAACCACCTGGAGCAAAACACATCGATCTTTCAAACAGATAGTATAATGTAAAGCAAAAACAAGCCATGAAAATGTTATACATAATTTGCCCTAAGCTGAGCTGATGCAGCTGGAATGTATCCACTGTCTCCTCAAGTACATCAAATATTGAGAGAATATAAATGTAGCAAGACATGATATAATGAAACTCATCAGTAGCTTAATATTGTCCCAATGGATGCAGTTTAATTTAGTAACATGTTGCTACTAAGTAAACAGTACATCAATATTCCAAATTCAGACAGAGGATGATCATTTGATGCTGTAATATGGCAGTCCATGACATCTGAATTTTAACCTGCTTAGACAACAACAGAAACCTTTATTGGTAAAAATCATGCTTATTCTTACATAACCAATGCGATTTTCCAGAGAGTGAGCCTAACCTTCATGCATCAGGATCATAAGGATCTTCGTTGTGTAATCTTTCTATTGTTGAATGCCGATCATAGCCATTGCAATATTTTTCATGTTTAAGGCACTTGATTAAATGATTTGCAGTCTCGATACCTATTTTAAATAATATAACACAATTTCTTCAGCGAGGATGAAACTTTAATCTTCTTAACAGTACATTCCAATTTCCAAGCCTCTATGTGCTAGTTTGTGTGTGTTTGAAAGCAGTCTCGTACACAAGAGAGAGGGAAAGAACCTGCAAAATATGCAGCATCAGCATATCCCAAGTATCTAGAATACGTGTGCTCCCCACAAAAATAAATTCGACCAACAGGTTCCTACATTTTACAAAGTAACTAAGGTTATTGTTCTGACTTCTGTCCTTGCCCTGAACTCAGTGTGCTTTTTCATTCTGGAAGCAAAATATGATACCCACTACCGGATTTTGATTGTTGCATCTACCTCATCAACTGCATTGATAGAATTCACACAAAAACCAGCGAAATTAAACATGAATCATTATTTATATTTTGTGTTTTTCTCACCTTTAGTTGCATGTGTCTTCGTTGACTATATCCAATAGGCCAATTTGAGAAGCTACCCTTGAAGAACCTGTTGGACCACCATCTAGGAATAAGAATTTCTTCTGGTTCTGGGATGTCGTTACCAAACATTTTTTTCAGCACATCCATGATCTCCTCTTGGATTTTAATATCCGGTTGCTGCTCTATCCTCTTTGCTTCTTCATCTGTTACTGTTACAAATAAAATGTTTGATCCTGGCATTTCAGTCTCCAAGTGCTGTAGTTGCAAAAAAATGATTTAGGAAGTCATAGTTCAGTGACAGGCTATACTGGTTTACAGGCAATTAATAATCTGCAAGAACACATGCTGCCAGCTTAATTGTTTGAATGTGCACCTGCCATATCGGGTAGTATCCACGTTTTTCGTGGGCATAGAGGAAGAATTCTGTCTCGGGTCCAGAGGGCCAAAACTTGTAAGGGAATCTCAGGAATATCTTGGTGTATACAGCCATATCGAATTCATATATTGCCTGTGTCTTCCATTGCTGCTTCAAGTTTAAGAGAACCTGTTTAATGAATGAAAAGAATGGGGGAGAGGAAAGGGAGGTGTGAAAGAACTAACAGGTAAGTGTGGCTTGAACACAATGAGGTCACTTTGAAGCACCCCAACGCTCACAGAGACAATCACATATTTGGCTTGGTACACAGAACCATCTTCAGTTTTTACTTGGACTCCACTCTTAGAATAATTGATCTCTCTAACCACCTGTATTGCATGAACATGGATTGCTATGATTAATGGCTTGTGGTCTATGGACCATGGTTTTGAGAAACAAGATAGTGATTCTGTTGTTTTAGGCAGCTTATTGTAATGTTTGGAGGGTGGCACATTCTAATTTTCATTTGCCAGGTCGCTGTGCATGCCAATTACACATCCATCATGTACAAGGTAACTGAGATGGACGGACAGTATGGCCTTATCTTAAAAAAAAAAAAAAAAACCATTCCATTATTTTCTTAGAAGACTTTCGTTTAAGATTCTAAACCAGTGGCACCACATGATGATACCTTGTTTAACTTGAGCCTCTGATCCCTTATTACTTCATGTTTGTGGGAGAGAAACTGCTTGGCAATGTAAATAAGTATACTCTCAAAGCCTCTTGAATCAGCCAAGAAATATGTTTGATCCCCAAAGTCTAAAAACTCATAGCGAGGAATAGTGTTCTTTAAACTTGTCACTCTTGGAGGTTCTGCATCTTCATAATCGTTGTAGAAATAGTCTATAACCATGTCAAGAGGAGTTGTCGGCACCCTATGTACCAAGTTCTCTGTTAATATTTGTATCCAGTTGATCAACGTTTGGAAGCTCATTATACAATAACAAGAGATTTGTGTTTCCTTACTTTTTGAAGAGGCGCTGCGATACCAGTATTGACACATCATCACGATCGTGACCTGGTGCAGATAGTCTAGTGGAAAAGCTCGTGCAGAATTGATCCCTTGTTTCAGCAACTTCTAATGCTGCGCTGACTATATGCTTGGGGTATAATCCACCCCTGTGGAGATCATAGAGAGAAACAAAACAATGATGGATTATACATACTGCGCAATGGTTTTTGTCACTGTATCATGAAAGGAAATTGAAAGAGACTCTTTACTCTTGTTTATATATGTTTGCCGAGATATTTCCATAATCTGACAAGTAGGTCTTAAGGTTGAGTTTGCTAGCAATTTCATACAAGTGATTGGACCTGGGTCCCCCACCAATAACCCAATTTGCACCCAACTCAACAGTGTGTCCTCTAAATTGAACGCTATGAATCCGACCACCAATCTTGCTGTTTGCTTCTAAAATCAATATATCTTGAATTCCAGAATCATGCAGTGTCTTTGCCGCTAAAATCCCTGAAGAGTATACAAAATCATTTAAATCGTGATGGACTATCAAGTTAAGCTTCAAATAATGGAAGAGAAAAATATGGACATACTTGTTTCTTTCACACACAATGACTAATCTACCATCGTATAAAAAAGTATGGATCTTGACATCTGCTCTTTACCTGCTTCATAAATACTAATATAATACTGAACAAACCTGACATTCCAGCTCCGATGATGATGACCGTGGGAGATGGTGAAGCAGAAGTCATTGTTAATAAGAAAAGAATTGCCAGCACAAGAACCGCGCTCAAAAGCTTCATGACATATCTCTTGCTTTCGGGGTGGCTTTTCTCTTTGTATGAGAGATAAGGTTTAACTTTTTATATGTGCCCATTGATAAAATGCTAATCAAACTTTCCCTGTAATAGATAGGAAGAAGTTTACAAACTCTGAATTTCATTATTAGCCAAATAAAAGCATTGATTTGCTTACTAGAACCTGTTCTGTTTTCAATTCATTCTTTTAGTATACATTTTTTTAAATATTATTGTTGCAAGGCAACTCAGTAACTTCTCAATTCAGGTTGACACTTGACAGTTGATGTTTGCCCTTCCATCTTCCCTCCAACTTCAAATTTAATTCTGGTAATTACCTAATACTATCTGTGTCAAGATTTAGTGTTTATCCTGAAATTTAAGTCCCTGAACATGCATCAGGAGTCACTAAATCTTAAATAATAAAAAATGGGAATTTCTTCTCCAAATTGAACAAAATAAATAAAAAGCAGTTCAATTCCCTTAACTCACTTTATTCTGGTTGGTATCACTGTCGGCGACAGCTAGTCGGCCACTTCTGTTAGCTATATATCTCTGAAGGACCTATATTAGACCACCATCTCGGTACAAGCACTATGGCCTCTGGCTTCACAATGTTCTTTACACGCATTCCTCAGCATCTCCTCTGCCTTGTTCCCTTCTTCTGAATATCGGTTTATCCTTGCCGACCACATCTATGGTGGATACTGGAAATTCGTTCTCCAAGCTTGCCAAAAGAAAAACAATACGGATTCAGTTTTTAAGAGAGAGACAGAGGAGCAATTTTGAGGTAAGGCATTAGTTTGATGGTTCAGCTTAGCAAGCAGTAGATTGTCTTCGTGGGCATAGAAAAGATGCTGGTTCTAGGGCCTGTATGCCGTTATTTATATGCGATCCTCTCTCGTGAATGTCTTGGTGTATTTTATGGTCTTGCTGAAATCAGGTACTAATACCATTCAAATTTATTTATAATCATGTTTCAAAGAAAGTATACAAGGGGTTGCTGGCCATATTCAACGTGTTTATCCTAGTTTCCTAATTAAATCATTGTTGAGAGCTCGTGTTTAACATTCCAACCTGATCATTGATAATAATTACATTTACATTGCATTCATTCATCTAGTAATTTTTATTCCAAAGGTTGTGGTCAAGAAAATTCTCTTGATCTGGGAGTGACCATTGAAAAAGAAAAAGAAAATATGACATTTATAGCACTGTACTTTTGATAATGCTATAAGAATTACAGGGAATGGAATATTCTGGAAGAATTATTTTTGAAGATCCTTTTAATCATTCACAATATATTTTATGATTTTTATTTCCAGAGTGTATTGATTTTTTTTAAAGAATATCTTCAGTAATTGTAAATTTTTTATTAAATAAATACCTGCACAAAGTTTCTTGAAGATACTTGAGGGGTGTTGTTAGAGAATTTTTTGAAGATCAAATATTAATGAGCTTTTATAAAAATAAAAAATAAAAAAAAGATGTAAAAGAGAATGTAAATATAAGGGAAAAAGAAAAGAAATATGTTTATGTTTGAGAGCATAAGGTTTCAAATATTTTTTCTGTGTGCTCAATCTTCTTTTTTTATTACATGTCTTGATTTGCTTAATACACCAAGTAAGGGGTAAACATGTAATTTTATAATAGTACAATAATATTATTATAGTATTGTTCGTGTCATTACATTTCATTAATATAAGTATGGATTCTTTGTTCATAATTGATGAGATGTTATGAATATCATGATCAGTAGCTTAAGCTTAGAGTAGAGGAGGTTTAAAGTGAAATTACTTTTTAGTTATATACCGAACCTAGGTGTATGTGGGTTCGACTTGCACGTTAAATTTAAGAGGAGTCAGATTCTTATCTAGATGTTATTAAATTCAGCTTATACATTGAATCCTTGTACACTAAATCTAGGTGTTGTTAGATTCAGCTTATATATTGAATCCAAATGTGGTTGGGTTAAATTATAAACCGAACCTAAAAAATGTTACAAGTGGACGTGTCATGATCCAAGTTGGAGTTTAGACATGCAAAGAATATAATTCTATTTTGGGTTATAATTTTGTTGTGATGGTCTTGAAATGAAGGGCTTTTTTAAAAATCATGACCCCTCAACTTTATTATTATTATTATTATTATCATCATCATCATTATCATCTTCTTCTTGGTTGAAAAACAATAATTTTACATTAGCGCTTTGAGGAACCAAAAAATGAGGTTAAACATTACTGTTAATTAGCTTGATTGGTATTATCATCGCCCAAGGGCTTGGGGAGGAGACAGAGCCTGACTCTGAGGAAGCTAGCTTTACCTGGTGTGTTACTCGTGGTATCCTATTTCCAGCCAACCTGATTATTCTATCTTTTTGTGGCATACCATCTCATCATGGTACTAATTCTCTTGGCAGCAAGAAATTATCATTGCGCTGACTTACTAGCCAGCTCGCCATGGTTCCTCCCATAAGACGCCTGTTCAGATTCAGAAGTCTACTGCCGTGGACTGATTTCTCTACCAATACATGATATACGTTAAAGGAAGGAAAAGAAACCAACGTTTTTTACATTCCATCGTAGTAAAGACAAGTGCAGTTGATAATATAACATGTGGTGTACACGTGACATTAAAGCCTGAGTGGTTGAACTTGAGCCTTCGTAGGCCCTCTTGGATCCTTTACAAAGCTAAAGTTAGTCCCATTGTCCAAAAGTTTGAGCCAAAGGTATCTGTGGTGTCGTGCTTCAGATTTGTCTCTCTATGTGGCCATGGAAACTTTATAGACAATTGTTAAGGTAGTGAACTGGCAAATTCAAGGTGATTTGTCGCGTGCGGGACCTATCTTTTTGTCAAATCACCGAGGGGGATTCATCTCGTCTCCCTCACCAATCCAAAAATTAAAGGGTACTTAACTTTGTTTGCTGGGTTAATTGTGTTCGTTCCTACCTTGGAAATATCCTGAGAATTTGAAAAGGAAAGGAACATTATTATTTTTTTAATGAAGAATTATAGGTTGTAGTGGATGAGGGTAAATTTTGTTATAGCATCTTGTCATTTCTAGATTTATTTTTTTATTCACATAAAAAATTTATTTATAATTTTTTATTTTATTTTAAAGCAAGTATATCTTCTATCTTTGTGTTTATCTCTAATATATATTTGTGTAGATATAAAATTTAAAAGAATCTTTCTTAAATTTATATAGAAATAAAAGTAATATAAGTTTTGTGATTTGAATTTAAAAATATAAATATGTTTACAGGATAATACTATACAAAATGTTACAAGAAATTACAAAAAAAAGTATTTTATGCCTTTTATATATAAACTTGTCTACGTAGTTCTGCCTCCAAAGCTTAGGAGGAGGAGGCTTTTTATATTGACAAGGTTTAGACTGACTTTTTAAAGATTTCAAGAAGCAAATGATTTGTCTCTTGAAAAATTAAAAAAGTTTGTCTGCTGCACTGAATATTGTTTGTTATTCTTATAAGTAAAGAATCAACTTTTAAAAAAGTTGAAATGAAATTTTGTTGGTTTAACAACTTATGCCAATAGGAAGAGTTGAGCCTGCAAATTTTGAAAATAGGCTAGAATATTTCTAGGTCTAGAAAAATATTATTTTATAGAAAAGTGAGTGCTTATGATTTTTGTATAGAAGAAAGAATTCCATAACAATCATCTTCATTGTCATCAGCTAAGCTGACAATGGAACCCGAGGATGATAAAGATAGAGAGGAATCATCATTTTTTATGCTTTGTAAGAGTTGTTTCATAATTTTAAAATACTTTTCTTTAGATTTTGTTAAGACAAGAAGAGTAGAAACATGAGATCTTCAGGTTAGAAATTTAAATTGAGGATTTAGGTTTATAATTTAAGCCTTCTGGTATTGCTGAAGCTATTCTATTATAACAAGTTTTGAACTTTTGCTTTTTGCTACAAAAAAAATACTAATTTTACTTTGTATCTTCTAATAAGGATAGGATTACCCATGTTGGGTATTATAGTTAAAATACCATAAATAGATCCAAATGACAAATAATTTGAATAGAAAATGAGAATTGGGGGAATTTCTTCTCATTTTTTGAAGGTTTAAATTTCTGTTTAAAGTAAATATAGTTATTTTTAATTAAAGGGTGGGGTTTCATTACTTCATAAATATAACCAAAATAATCTTACTATTGAAGAAATCATTTTGGTAAGTTTGAAGTCTTGATCTGCTTATTAAAATAGAATAATAAAAAAAAAGGCTACCTTTATTATCTTAAAGGAAAAAAAGCATTTAAACATGCTTATTGATAATCCGAGTATGAATAAAAATGGGTAATGAAATCACCATGTTTGACATGATATTTGATAAGAAATTGGATTATTTGGTGAAGGAGTTATTTCCAATTAGAAGAATAAATGGTATTTTGGATAATGCATGTGGAGTAGGCATATTGAGAATGATTTGTTGTAATTTGAAATATTTGAATTTGATAGATCCTGTTATTTCAAATATTATCATGTAATAAGATTGGAATTTGAATAAGTCTCATGGTTTGAAATACCAATTTAGAGGGAAGATTTTTTGTAGTTACAATAGAAGGATCAAGATGGAAAAGTCTATTTTTTTTTTTATAGTTAAAACATTTTGATAATTTAGTTTTTCAATATAATTAAAATTTTCTTTTGAAACCTTTTGAAATAGTTCAAATGAAATATTTGAATTAAAAGGAAGCAAGAATTTTTTAAAGGAAGAGCCTGCTTTAGTTTTGGAAATTAGTTTGGAGGACTTACTTGTTTAGGAAGTTTTTTTTTTTTAAGAGGACTTCTAGTTAATAGCTTGTAAAGCCAAAAGTAATTCTAGTGAATTGGATAAGAATTCTACTCAATTTTGTACTTGTGAAGAGCGTTTTGTTTTATTATATTTGATTATTACCTCATACGAAGATTTGATTGGTTTTGTAGAGGAAATTGCTCATGCAAGTAGTTTTGTAGGGTTTTGAGATTTCGGAGACTCAGACTTTATTTGTGGGTCTTATCATTTATCTCTAGATTTGAATTTGAGAGGCATCATGACTTGTTTTGGAGGAATTCTTTAGTTAGAAAATTAGGAATAAAATTTATCTCTTTTTATATATTCTATATCAAAATAAAAAATACTCCATATAGCTTGTCATCGAGCAAATATCTATTTTACAACAATATTTTGAACATCTTTTAGTAAAACTTCTTTAGTAAATTTGCAATCAATGTGTAATTGTTTTTTTGATATAATAAATCAATTTGAAATTTTATAATACATAACATAATAAAAAGAATTTTTTTTAATAGTAAAGTAATTTTTTTTGATAATCATTCCAATATATAGATTTAAATTGAAGAATTTGTTCTTTGTTCTCCTAAACTTGTTTAAGGATACCTTTGTACCCCAACTTAGAAGCATGTGTCTCAACTATTTTGAGAGTTAAAAGATTGGCAATGTTTAGGCAAGGAATCTCTTGGACCTGTCTTTTAATTTGTTGAATGATTCTAGTATGTTTATCAGATCAAGGAACAATGTTCTTTCTTAGTCTATCATATAGGAGTTTTGCTATTTTGCTCACATTATGATATAAGTCTAGATCATAATTAAGAATTCTTAAAAATCTTTGTAGCTTGATTTATCTAGAATTTTGTCATGAAATTTACTAGCAAAAGTAAGGGATCTTTCTATAGGTGCAATAGTTTTTTAAGAGATACAATGATCAAGAAAATAAACACGAGTTTAAAAAAGAGAAATTTTTATTTTTTAAACATCTAAACCAGTTTTCTATACGATATAAAAAACTGTTTGTAAATGTTTAAAATGTTATTCAATAGAATTTCTTAATCCGAATGGCATGACATTCCACTTGTATCGACTAAATAAAATTGTAAATATAGTTTAATGATGATCTTTTATATGAATTTGAATTTGTTAAAATCTTGACATCATATGAAAACTTTGAAAATATAAATGCAAAATGTAATTTTTGTAACAATTTTTTTTTGTTTGGAATTAGATATCTAATTCATTTCAAAGCTTTGTTTAGGAGTTTATAATTTATTAAAAGCCTTGGTGTGACTTTTTTAATCTCAGAATTTTTGTTAACATTGAAAGCTATATATTACTAAGGTGATGTAACCTTTTGTATAAAACCTTTAAACTCTAAATTTTTAATCTCAAGACGACAATGTTGTTCAAATTAAGCATTCATTTGAATATGTATTGCTTTTGTAGAAAGTTGCTTTTCATTAAAACTATCTTCATAAAAAAGATTAACAATGTGTTGTTTTTTCTTTCAAAAGGTATTTGATAAATCAAAGTAAATTTCTTTTTCTATCTTACTTTGAAATTCTAAAATTCTTTTTGATAAAATAGGATTTTGTAATTGCTGCTTAATTTTTTGTAAAAAGACATCTTTTTTAGGATGTATAAGATGAGTTTGTTTTCTTTGGATCAGTGTATTGATGTAATGAGTATGAATAGAATATGCTTTTATTAAATTTAAATTCCTAGTTTTTGGCTTTCTTAGGAAAGAAAAAATAAGTTTCAAACCATTAATTTTTGAAATAATATTTTCTTAATTAATTTTATAAGAAGTAATCATGTTAATAAAAGGAGTGCCAATAATAATAATAATATGATTAATATCATTAGTAACAACATAAAATTCTTAAGATAAAACCCGTTATTAAAAACTTATTCTTAAGTTTTATATTCAATAACTAATATAGTATTATTTGCTGTAAAAAGTTTTTCAGAAGTGCTTTGTAACAAGCATTTTGAAACTATTTATTTTTTAATATAATTCAAATCTGCACTTGTATCAAACAAGATAATAATGTCTATTTTAAAATCATTTAAAAAATTAATGGAATTTTTATGATATATATATTTTTAAAGTAATTTGAGTTAAAACATGTAGAAAATCTTTAGGAATATGCTCAATGTTTGACAATGCATCTTTAAAAAAATCTCTAGGGTTTGGTCTTCTATTTCTGGTTCAGAATCAAATTGATTTTCTAATTTTGTGAAAAGTTATTGTAAAATAGCGAAGTCTTTTTATTGAGTTTGTTTAAGGATTTTGTAGTTCAATCTTAAGATTTTTTTATTTCAAATTATAGATCTAGGATAGTAACAACAAGTTTATAGGTTTGTACTATTTGATGGCAATAATGATGATCTTTAGATATGCTGTGGTGTTTCTAAATTGTTAAAGGAACTTAGAAGTATGTCTAGGTAGGTTTTTTGTAGTTAAGGATCA
This sequence comes from Populus euphratica, assembly GCF_000495115.2. NCBI lineage: Eukaryota > Viridiplantae > Streptophyta > Magnoliopsida > Malpighiales > Salicaceae > Populus > Populus euphratica. The sequence goes on along the minus strand of NW_011500372.1, from coordinate 11,094 downwards.
TCAAGTTTTTTTGATAGCTTCAAAAATAAACTCTTAATCATAAATTAGAACATTTATTTGTTTTAAAGTGGTGTGGTTTAATTTATTTTGAGTTATAACTGGATGTTGGTAACTCATCTATTTGGAAAAGTTTCTCAAAAGGATATGATGGGTTGGATTCAATATCAAATGCCTTAATCAGAAGGCTTTGAATATGGTGAATGACTTCTTCTTCTAATAACAGTTCATGTAATTTTGTATTGATCCTGGCACAAACTAGAGATATGACCTTTCTAGCCATATTTATAACATGTAATATTTTTTGGATCAAATTTTATCTTAGGTTTTAACTTTGATTGGAAAGGTTTTGTGAGCGTTTTATTGGTCTTTTTGTAGTAAGGATTGATTTTGGTATATAAATATTTTCTATATTTATAGGCTATTCTTTTGTGAGTGACTTATTTGGCTTTGAGGTGGTAGGTTTGGAGTATGAACCATTACAGGTTGGCTTTGGTAGAGATAAATCAAATTGTTGAAAAAAATTATCTAGTTTTTGTTAAGTTCTTCTCATCTCCCATTTAAGGTGTCTTTAAAGTCTAAAGTCTTAATAAATCTTACAACCTTTTTTTGGTAAAACTGACAAGCTTGCCATATGTTAATTGGTCATAAGGGGCTGTTTTAGAGACAAAAGTATCTTTAATTTTGTTTTTGACTTTTTCTCCAAGAAGGGTTGACAATCTAGTAAGGAATTTTTCTTTCTAGAAAGGTTGCTTTGAATCTTTATGGAGTATGACATGAGTAAGGAAAGTGTTTTTGTACCATTTAAAGTCACTGAGTTTTTTACATCTATAGCTGGAAAGGAGTTCAATATTTTTGTCTTTGAGATGTGAAGGATCTTGTACAAAATATAGAGAAATTATTAAAATAATGGTTAAGACTACATCGTGGATGGTGCTGGAAAGGAGTTCAATATTTTTGTCTTTGAGATGTGAAGGATCTTTTACAAAATATAGAGAAATTATTAAAATAATGGTTGAGACTACATCTTGGATGATGTTTTTGTTAGAGTCAGGGATGAGTATCTAATCTTCATTCATTTAGATAGAGTTGAGGATCCTAAGGTGTTGGGTTTTAGTATGAAGGTAATCCCACCATCCTTTTAACTGGCTAAAAAATACAGCTATAAGGAGTGCAACTATAACTTTGTTTAAAGTTCCAGTTTAAGTTTTGTAGGCATTAATAACTATAGTCATTTATTGTAAGATGTTTAGGATATTATATTCAAACATTCCATCAATGTTCCATTCATAGAGGGAAGATGTATTGAATTTATGTTGGTTTATAATGGTTGTTTCATTATGTATGGCTTGATCAAGGACAATAGTTATTCTAGGAATAAGATATCTAAAAACAAGTATATTGATTTCAAGAGTGTCTTCCTGAAAGTTTTCTTCATCAGAGATCCAAGTTTGGTAATTTTGAATAATGTTTATGTGACTTGTAGAGATTTGAGGATTATTACTAACTTATGAGGTGTTAAGAGTAATTAAGATGGAAGATGAAGCTTCAAGATGGTTAAGGTGGTCTTTAATGGCTCTAAGAAAGTCATTTTTATTATTTTAGAACTGAGTTTGGCTAGTCCTAATGATTTAGAATGGCTTGAATACTTGATTTTTTAGCTTATGGTATATGGATTTTATAACTTTAACTAGAGAAACAATAATCCTTTGGATTTGTTTCTCTATTTTAGTCAATTGTTTTTCTATAGTATTGAGGTTGGTATTGGTGAAATTGTTCTGCTTAGTAATATTTTTGGTGCTTACTTATGTTTTTGTAAGGGACAACATCTAAAGTATGACTATTATGATAGATTTTGAGGTTTTTTAAAAATGGATGTCTAGACTCAATGGAAATACCACTAGCAAGTTCCCAAACAAGAGTTTTACTACTAGATGTCATGAGACATGCATATTTTGTAAATGGATATGTAATATAATATTTAGTTATATAAAATGATTTGAACTAGTTGAAAAACAAAATTTGTACTTTATGTAATGTAATGAAATTATAAAAATATTTTTGTATTTCATGTCTTTCTTTCATGAAGATTTTGAAAAAACCAAGATCTCTTTTTATAGTTATGGTTGCTATAAAAATCATCAATATTTTTTTTTTATTTACAGCAAAATCTACTTTAAGGATATTTAGTTGATTTTGGATGTTTTCAATTACAAATAAGAATGTTTGAGAGGTTGATGTTTTCAATTAGTCAATTTTTGAATATAATGGTTTGAGTATGTTTGTGCTATAATCAACATTTTGGAAACTAGTGCTAGGAATATCAAGATTTATTGTACTTGATGAAGAAGATTCATTTGAGAATTTAGAACTAGTTAGTTGTTTATGGAAGAATAGTTTAACTTTATCATCTCTAAGAATAGTTTAACAAATAGCAAAATTTTTAGTTATTTGTTTGAGTTGAATTTTTGGTTATAGTAATTGAACATGTTTAGGCTGAGTGACACCTTTGAGGATCCAATCTTTTGATAAGGTAAAATCTTTTTATTGTATAGATTTAGGTACAACTGTGTTTGATCTATAAATGTATATTTATGTTTTCTAATATATATAAACTAATATAATTGATTATATTTTCTATTATGCCTTTTTATTTTTATTAATTAATAATATTATAAGTAATATTAGGTATATTAGTCATTAGAGAATAAAAAACAAACTAAAGTAATTTACACTTTGTTTTGTTAAACAATCAAAATCTACATTAATAAAAAGAGTGAAAAGAATATCAAGAAGCTTATTTAATCTAGGGCTAAAATCTTCTTTTTTTTTCAATTTAAGGTATATGTTCTTTATCCTTACCTTTTAATTGAGTTTGTCTTTGCATGGTAGAGTTTTTGAGAAAGATCAAAGAATTATAATTTTTATGATATTTAATTTTTAATTATTGTTTAGGATTGTGTAATATTATTGGAGTTTTAAATTGATAAGAAGACTTTAAAAGTGATTTTTTTTAAGATTAATTAGAAGTAATAATGAAATTAAAGAGTTAGAAAAAATGATGAGTTGATAACTTTAGACTGTCGTAATATGGTCTTTCGATGAGTATTATGGTTATAATTTGGTACATAGTTATATATATCGTGCTTCAATTCGATAAGTGATTTTTTTAAAATCAAAGTTGTGGATTAAGAGTCATCATCATTGAAAGTAGGTTGAATATCTAATTTTTAGATTTATAAGAACATAGATTTCTAAAGCCACTCCTGATTGATTGGAGAGTGCAATCACTACAAATATTTTATGGTCCTAATTTTTTTTGTTTCATTTTAATATGTTACCAAAGAGTTTTAGTTTTTTTTATATATAATAATTTTTAAAAATTTATTTCTAATTATTTAAGTTTAGCAGTTAATAAATGAAATTTATTTTATATAGTTGTAACATCCTATATCGAAAAAAGAGTATCCAGAGCTAGGATATATTAAGGCAATTGGTACCTAACCTTGTAGGATGTATTTTGGAGCCTGTAGGCTGCTAAGAACAAAATTGTGAGGTGTGGAAGCTGGGTTGAGCTGAGTCATCACGGACAATATTCTGCAAGGGAAAGTGACCAAGTCTTGCATATGGTATCAAAGCCCTGGTATGGATTTTGGAAAGAATTCAAAACAGGTTATTGATGTTCATTAATTTATTATAGGATGGTTCATATCCGTCAAGAAATTAGAACAAATCTATCCTCTGCAGGGAGGGGGAATAGAGATATAGACTTTTTCGAGAGACAAGAAGAGAGCCCTTTGAAAGATATTACTTCATATGCACCAATAGTATTGACTTAAGCAGGGTATGAAAAATCGATGGGGCCTCAAGTCAGATAGGCACCAAGGCAAAATGGGAATGTTCGATTAACCGTGTCAACTCCACGAGAATGAGTAGAGGAGCCTATTCAGACTGCACCTGCAAGGCCATTTGTTTCTTACGCTTATCCAATGCTCCTAGCCTAATTAGTCAAAGTAGTTATGGAAGGTATGACTAATGCTGCCACTCCTATGCCAACACCCTTACCTGTACCCATTGTATAAATCATTTTAGAAGTAGTTACAGTTACTAACGATGTGGTACATCTAATTTGTTTGATGAAAAGAATGAGAGAAATGGGTAGTAAACCTTACTCAGGTGAACAAAATGTTGAAGTGGCGGGAAGGTGGATTAGAAAGGTGGAGAAAACAATTATTCAAATTAAGATACCATATGATCTGCGAGTAGATTGTGCTACTGGTGCTATGACTTGGGGGGACATAGTTCAGTTGAAGAGGGCTATAGAAACCCTATCCTAGGATGATTTCAAGATAGATTTTAAGAATCAATATTACTCTAAATATCATTGAAAGATGAAGGAACATGAATTCCTAGCCTTGAGATAGGAGGGAATGTCAGCACTTGAGTATGAGAGATGATTTTATGACCTCTTACTATTTACACCATATTATGTCCTATCATAACAACATATGATAAAAAAAAGTTAAGGGATGACTTTAGACAAGAATTGAAGTAAAGGTTGATTGCTTTGTAATTTTAGACAGTAAAGGAATTGATTGAAGTAGCACAGGCCTTGGAGGCTTGTATGGCAGAAGCCAACAAAGTCACCAAGGTGCAGGAAAATAAAAGGATATGCAATTTTTAGGTAGACCACCACTTCTAAAGAAAGGTGGAGGCGAACAATTCCTTCAATTGAAAAAGAAATAGGGCACATCAACTAGCTCCTGACAGGATATTGGTGGGAAGTGGTTAGACCTGCTCTAGGACTCTAGCTGCGAGAGCACCTATTAATTCGAAGGAAATTGTCTATCCTCGATGTGCTCAGTATGAACAAAGACACCCTGGGATATGTTTGGTTTCTCCTAGATGATCCTATATATGCCAAGAAGAAGGTCATAAGTGGAGAGCTTGCTAGCACTTGGGAAAAGGATGTCATCATTGTGGTGAGAAGGGTCACTTTATAAGGGAATGCCCTAGTTAAACACTGAACAACCTTAGAGATATAGGCAGCAAAGTCAAAGTTATCAGCAGTCCATCACAGTAAACATACCAAGAAGGTTGACTCAGTTAGGAGTTAACTCAAATAGAGGACGACCTAGAGTGCAAAATGAAAAGGGATCAAAGAAGGGTTTTTCATATGACTTAGGAGAATGTCAGAGCAACATTAGATGTGGTGGCAAGTATGCTGCAAATGAATGACTATCAAATGCATGTTTTGTTTGATTCTAGTACCACTCACTCCTTTATTGCAAATAAAAATATAACCAAATTGAGTAAGGAAACAAAAAGGGTATAAAAAGGATTTATTATTAGGACACCTTTGGGTGAAACTGTGGAAACAAATGTTGTATTCGAAGGGGTGAGAATTAACATTAATGGGTGTGAACTACAAGCAGATTTAATACCCTTAGAATTAAGTGATTTTGATATAATTCTAGGTATAAATTGGTTGGGCGAAAATAAGACTTGTCTAGACTGCTTTACTAAAACAGTAACCTTCTAGGGGGCTAAGGGTGAAACAATGGTCTTTAAAGGGGAGAGAAATTCCAACTTTACAAATATAATCTCGGTTATGGCTAAGAGAAAACTACTAAAGAAAGGTTGTACAACATACCTTGTCTATGTGATAAATTCAAGAAAAGGTAAAATAGGACTGTCTGACATTCCAATTATGAGGGAATTTTCGAACATATTTTTGGAAGAACTGCTAGGACTACCCCTAAAAAGAGAAGTTGAAGTCACCATCAACATATTGCCTGAGGTGTCTCCTATAACCCAATGACCATATAGAATGGCCCCAAAGAAATTGGATGATTTGAAAATTCAATTGTCGGAGCTCTTAGACAAAGGGTTCATATGACCAAGTAACTCACCTTAGGGGCACTTGTATTATTGGTGAAGAAGAAAGATGGAACGTTAAGACTTTCCATAGATTACCGTCAGCTAAATAAAGTGATGGTAAAGAACAGATATCTGCTTTTGCAAATAGATGATTTATTCGATCAATTGAAGTTTACTAAAGTATTCTCAAAGATCAATTTAAGATCAGGATACTACCAGATAGGAATCAAAGGGCAAGATGTGTGAAAAACTGCCTTTAAAACTCGTTGTGGATACTATGAGTTTTTGGTGTTACCATTCGGATTAACTAATGCTTCAACACTTTTTATGGATTTTATAAACTAAGTATTCCAACCATACCTTGATAAGTTTGTTATCGTATTTATCAATGACATCTTCATTTATTCCAAATCCTATAAAGAGCATGAACAACACCTGAAATAGACATTATAGACTCTGAGGAGCTGCTAGTTATATGCCAAGTTCGATAAATGCTACTTCTGATTAAAAGAAGTTACCTTTTTAGGACATGTAGTGTTTTTAAAACGTATTTTTATGGACCCTCAGAAGGTGGAAACAATTTTGAGATGGGAAAGGCCTACTACGGTAACTAAAATTTGTAGTTTTCTTGGATTGGCATGGTATTATAAAAGGTTTATCGAAGGGTTTTCAATAATAGCAACTCTATTGACACGACTAACCAAGAAGAACATAAGATGAGAGTGGTTAAAGAAGTGCAATGAGAGCTTTCAAGAATTGAATAAAAGGCTTATTATTACCCCCGTACTAATCCTTCCGTTCGGAATAGAAGGCTTTGTAGTCTACAACAATGTCACAAGAAAAGGACTAGTTGTATCCTAATGCAGTATGAAAGAGTAGTTGCCTATGTATCGAGACAACTGAAGACTTATGAAATCAACTATCCAGTTCATAACTTAAATTTGACAGTAGTAGTTTTTGCCTTACAAGTATGGAGGCACTACTTATATGGATCTCGGGTTCAAATTTTCATGGATCACAAGAGCTTTAAATATCTGATATCACAGAAGAAATTGAACATGTGACAACGGAGATGGGTATAATTAATTAAAGAATATGACTATATTATAGATTATCATCCAGGAATCGTGGATGCTTTCAGCCGTATATACAAAGCAATTTGGAGTGGACTAATGACTTGGAATGAGAAAACCATGATTGAGCTAAAGTGCTTGGGGGAAATATTAAATATGAGTCTGAAAGGATCCTTAATGTCTCAACTAAAGGTGAAGTCAGGATATCGAGATTAAATATTAGAGGTACAATAGCTTGATGATGAAGTGTCAAAAGTAAGAATCAAACTAGAATATAGGGGTGAAATTCATTTTTGAATGAGAGATGATGGGATAATGATGTTGGGGCGATGCATGTATGTGCCTGACAACATAATTTTTAAACAAAAGTTACTATAAGAGGCCGAGGATTCTAGACAATTCCAATTAACAAGTTGGATAAAAACAATTCAATATTTAGACAGTAACAGTTCAAAGTTAGACAATAACAGTTAGACTTTTACGTGAATACTATATGTAAGAATATAAAAGATCTAAGTCATGCGAACACTTGCACGTTGAGACACTAACTCTGAAAATATACATGATATATATGTGTATGTTATTATGAGAAAATAAACATGTATAAAAAGTAATATATGTGTAATGAATGAATATGGATTCACTATAATAATAGGCTTGAAGGAATCATAACAAAAAACTTCCTTGTGATTTAGAAGGAGCGACCATGATTGGATCTTTTATTAGGGGAGGTCATGAGACAGGTAGAGCAGGTGTGTGATTGTGTGATTTTCCCTCTTATTTTGCACTTATGCAATTTAAAGTTCTTCTGGTGAATGCAATTACAATAAATATCATGTTCAATGCAAATAAAGTCTAGTGTATTTACAAGATTAGCTACGACTAATGGCATTCGTGATAGGCATGCCGACAAATGATGCTAGGAAATGAATTACAAGAGTAGCTTGGGCTAATGATGTCCGCGTTGGGATACCCGAGAACGATTGATAAGACTCGATTTATAAAGGGTTTCAGTGTTTGAATTACCTATAAAATTGATAAATATAATGGCCTAAAAATATCTAGATTGGACTTTGCAAAGTCACTCGGTGCATGCAAGTAAATAAGAGTATTCAAATTAAAGATATAAAAATAAGTGTTAATTGGTTTTAAATAATTTACAAGCAAAATATAAGTTGACTGTTAGAATTGTTATGAATCCGACAGAAAATTTATACTTCATTCGTGTGTGTGTGTTTATTTCTTTTATCAACATAATGGTATGTTTATTTATGTAACAAGACAATCAAATATCTAGAGAGATCATTAGTTTAGGACTCCATTTTGTCAAACTTATGTAAATATTTAACTTAAGTATAATGGAATTAACACGTTTATGCAGTATACTTTTGTATAAACCTTGATGTATTTATAAAAGTCCAGCTTAGCATGTAGTACATTAGTTATCTTATAATTAACCCATTTGAAATATTTAAAAAAAAACTTATTTTATTGTAAATGCTCTCTTTGCATGTTCGTAATCTTTTTTCTTTTAAATTTTATGACATGATATGTGGGATATATTCATATTGAACTTACTCATATATATATTGCGTGGATTGCATGAGATGTTGAATATTGATGATTGAAATAAGATTCGAAATTATAGGACTTTGTGATAATGGGTTGATTGAATAAATTGATAGTAGTAGATAGCTTGGGATGTCCTAAATACAAACAAAATTCTATTGAATTTTTGGTAGATTTTTTGTAAAAAAATTACCCTCAAATTAAGAACATATGTTAGGATCTTTTAACGTTGATCAAGTCATACAATCGGGTCTGTTACAGTTGGTATCAGAGCCGAGAACGAGTTGTTCTTAAGATGAGGGGATTGTAACATCTCACATTAAAAGAAAAGTGTATAGAGCCAGGGTATATTAAGATAGTTGGTACCTAATCTTGTAAGACGCATTTTGAAACCTATAGGCTGCTAGAAACAAAACCGTAAGGCCTGGAAGTTGGGTTAGGCTGAGCCATAGAAGATAATATTATGCAAAGAGGTGTGGGCTGAGCCTTATAATACTGAACAACTTTTATAGTTTGGTTTAAAATATCTCAATATACAAAAATTAATTGATTTATATGTAGAATTTGAATACATGAAAGCTATTTCATAAAAAAACTTGTTTACTATATGAAATTAATTTATTTACTAGATAAATAATTTTTTATAAAATAGTTGTCCTCCACTTTAATTATGCTTAGAATAGTATTTTACTTGAAATAAAGATGTTCCTTAGCCTTTTCTCATAATATTATTATTCTTAGACCATAATTGCGATATGTTTTACGTAAATATTTTTACATTTAATAATTAAAAATATATATTTTATAAGTAATATTGTGGGATTTGGTGTTGGGTGATTTTTGAAGGAAATTTTAGAGTCATTTAAGCACTAATGATATATTTAAGTTTTGATTAAATAAAAAATTAAAAACAAGCTCATGTATTGCATTAGATAATAGTGAACAAATAATTTATGGTGATTGTTATTGTTAGGATGTTAGGAGTGCTTGGCTGTCTTTAAGGCTAATTTTGGATTTACATATTATTAGTTAAGTAATTGTTCATCTCTTTGGTTAGTTAGTTTGAGTTAAAAATATATTTATTTATGTACTAAATGAGTTTTTCTTATTAAAATATTTATTGTTTAATAAATTAGATGCATCATGCATGATAAATGATTTATAAATAATATTAAGTGTTTTATGAAAATATATTTATGATTACAAAAGTGTTTTGAATATGATTTGTTTTTGTGAACTCATTAATAGATTTAACATGAATATGAATTTAATTGATTATGCTTTGAACCTAAAACATTACCATTTATAGATATGGCTATTTAAAATTGGATACCTATCATTTGATGAAATGTGACCATTGTTATCATGGTTGTAATTGTAGTTCTTCAACTTTGAATTTCACTTTGAATATTAGTGTGCAATCCAAGTTTATGAGATAAAATCCGAAAAAATTAGGTTGTGTTTATATATATATATATATTTAATTTATTAAAAATATTTTTTTAAAAATAAAGAATTGAAAAAAAATGGTTTATTATTGAAAATAAAAATCTTTTAGTAAGAAGAAGAATATATTGAAACTCAAAAAATATATGAAAGCTAATAATCTTGGAAACTTCATTAAAGTTATATTTATAAAATTTGGTTACTATATTGAGGAAAAAAGAAGAAGAAGAGAAGATAATGGAGATAAAATGAATAAATTTCACACTTACTCATGTTTTAAAATGATATAATTTTATTTCAAAGTTATTTTAAAAATATATTACCTTAATATCATTTTTATCCCTTTAACTTAAAACTTTTTTTTTTTTATATATGTTTCTTGTATTTGTCACTTATGTTATCATACACTAACCAGACACAAAACTTAAAGACTTGATTTGTGGATTGCATCATTTTTTTGGATTGCATCATATTTTTTGTTTGTTTGTTATTATTTTTCCTCACATTATTGAAATATGTACTCCTTTTATTATCATAATTGGATACTCTAAGTTCAGTATCCATATAAAAAGTCAACTCTTTTTTCCAATATCGATGGTGTCATTAAGATGTTTTAAACTCTGAATTGTATGGCTAATGAGAGTAGTGAATATGCTTTAACACTTAACTTACCAAAAAAAAAAAAAATGCTTTAACACTTGTTGTGTACTTTTCTCTTGTCTTTGAGGTCGACGTGCACGGCATCCCCATCATATGCTATCTTTTCCATACTATATAATAAAATAAATAAAGATGGGTTGTGTGGGACTCGGTCGAATTGCTCGGATCTTGTAAGATATGAATGTGATCCACTTTGCAATGATAAAACTTTAATTTAAGCGCACGCTACATGTCCGGCCCCCAAAGTATTTGATTAGACTATGGAGGATTTGAACACTATTTTTACCTTTTTCCTTTGGTGTCCCAGCCATCCTTTTCTCTTTTAATTTAATTTGAAGAAAAATAATAATTTAGAAACGTAGTTTAACCACACTTGCATTCCCATCTTTAATTAGAAGTTGCTAGGGGCACACTTGTTTTAAGTATGATTGTGGTTTAATAGTAAATAATATTTTTTAAAAGTTTTTCT
>NW_011504746.1:0-5148 GCF_000495115.2 Populus euphratica | reverse complement strand
TAAAAAAAAACAAGACCACCAAATTGGTCTCATATTGGTACACTCCCTTTTCATTGGTGTTATCGTCTGCGCAGCTTCTGCTCTGACATTTTTTCTACTATAAAAACATAGCTAATTTCTGCAGGGTTTAGATAGAACCCGAATTGAGAGAGCTTTGCAACGCCTTTTCATCGATGGCTGAAACACTTGATCTTAATTCTGGACCTGACCTTTCAACCAGCCCTACTGATCCCTCTCAACCTTCAGTTGTTAACTTCTGGTACCAAATACTCAAAAGCAATCAAGAGTACCTGCAGCATACTCTGCGGCCTTCAACTTCGAGGCTGGATAGTGAATGGGGACATGTTTTTGACAAGTCCTCTAAGAAGAAGAGACAGAGGATGGACACAAACAGCGGTGCTGGCAGTGGAGTAAATAGTGCTAGTGATCTATCAGAGGCTCTGTCTGCTGTTTCTGCAGCTCTGAGTTTATCGTCGTCTGCTTCTTCTGGAGTAAGAGATCAATGGGAGAAAGAGGGGGCTGAATTCATTAGGAAAGGCGTTGAAGAACTTCAAGATGAGGTAACAAGCATCTCTCCCTGACATGACATCGATGTTGTTAATTACGTCTAGTATTGTAAATACTAGATACAAATCCTACCTGACCTCGCATCTGAGCGCTAAATTCATCCTTCTTTTCTCATAGTAGAAAAAATTTGATTTGAATTATGTTAACTCCAACTGAAGGGATTTTGATCCGAGCAGTGCATATATAGGCCATTTATTCTTTCTTTCTATCTTTTTTTCCTTCGTGTGTGCCAATTGAGACATTAGTGGTTTGAGATTTACACAGTTGTTTGCCAACATATGATCGAGGTTTTGTTTTGTTTTGTTTATTTATTCGTGTAATCAGATGGTGGATAATTCAAACGAAAACCCAATCAGTTTTGACATTCAATCATTGTCGTCAGAGAGCAGTGAGGATGATGTGCCCCTATCAGATAGCAATGAAAATAACAGTGAGATACCGTCTACGTGGGCTTCTGAAGCGAATGGAGAAACATGGAAAAGTAATTCTCAAGTGCCAGAACTTGGGATGGTCTTCTCTTCTGAGGAGGAGGCTTACGAATTTTACAAAAGCTACGCTGATGAAATTGGTTTCAACGTAAGAAAAGGAAAGGTGCAACGGTTAACAAACAAAGCTATTAGAAAACGGTACTTTTTCTGTTCAAGAGAAGGGTTTCGACTAAAGAAGAAACTCTCAAAAATTACCAAGTATAAGAGGAAAGAGACACGAACAGGTTGCAATGCCAAGATCCATTGCACGGTGGAAAATGGGAAATGGGTGATCTCCCAAGTTTCTCTTGAGCACAATCATCCCCTGGAAGATCGAAAGCGGGTGATAGGATCACACACCAAAACCAACTCTGAGGCTCCTTTAATGATTAGCCCCGATAATGAAGCTGAGATGGCCAAAGATGTAGGGAACAAGGGCGTACAGTCGTCCAATATGGGCTGCACTGTTTGTGTTCCCGATAAAAGAATAAATAGGTTGCAACCTGAAGCTGCTCAATGCTTATTAAATTATTTCAGGCGTATGCAAGTGGAGGATCTATCCTTCTTCTATGCAGTTCAACTTGACTCTAATGGGTACACAACAAATTTCTTCTGGAGGGATGGCAGGTCTAAGGTAGACTATGACTACTTTGGTGATGTTCTTATTCTGGACAAAACATTTAGGATTGAGGAACATAACATCATCTGTGCTCCTCTTTGGGGACTGAATCATCATCGGCAGCAAGTCCTTTTTGGATGTGCTTTCTTGCTGAATGAAAGCACTGACTCATTTGTTTGGCTGTTAGAGACTTTTATGGAAGCTATGGACAGGCATCAACCGAAAACAATTTTTACCGACGAGAATGAGCTGATGGTTGATGCAGTAAAGGCGGTGTTGCCTGACGCAGAACATCGAATTGGTATCTGGTATATCCGCCAAAATGCATTAAAGCACCTTTCCGCATTGTATATGCAACCTCGTTTTGAGATTCTCTTCAGCAAATGCATCTCTGATTGCCAAACAGAGGAGGAATTTGAGTCGAGGTGGGAGTCGTTACTGGAGCGATTCGATATTTCTGAAAACCCATGGCTTAGTAGTCTGTACAAGTCAAGAGAAAGATGGGCTTGTGTGCTTATCAAGAAAACCTTCTGTGCAGGTCTACAACATGGTGAGAACATCAAAAGTGTTTTCCAAAATCCTAAGAATGAGAACGTGGGTCTATTAGAGTTCGCCCAACAATATCTGGAAGTGGTGAAGAGAAGACGCTTTGAAGAGCTAGACGAAGATTTTCAATGCAATGGAACTGCCCAGGTGACAATTTTAACTAGTAGTGCAATTGAGAGACAAGCAGCGGATATATACACGCGCACATTGTTCAAAACATTTCAGGAAGAGTTTCTGAAATGTTTATCAGTGACAATAGAAGAAACCGCCAGTAATGAGACAATTACCACATACAAGCTGACAGAGGAAGGCCACAAGGAGAGCGTTGTGGAATTCAATTGCTTAGACTCTAGAGTTGCTTGCAGTTGCAAGAAGTTTGAATCTTTTGGCATTTTATGTGTCCACGCCTTGAAGGTACTGAATGCAAGAAATATCTTTCATATACCCCACAAATACGTATTAAAGAGGTGGACAAAATCTGCAAAATGTGGTGTGCCATATGAATATGAACAGGAGATGGCTGACGAGATGAAGCAGCAGACAGTGAATTTGCTTATGCACAAAACTTTGAATGTCTTTACTAAAAGTGTGGCAATTGAGGATAGCAAGAAGATAGCTGGGGACTATCTGGGAAAGACATTAGAACAGATAGAAGATGTTCTAAGAGCAAAGAAGGCAGATCATCTTGAAGTGATAGACATGAGCAGGGGTATGATTTAGTTTATGTTCAATTCATTATCACTTTGTTTTGACTCGATAGTGTTTCCTTACACTAAATGTCCTTTTCCGAAACAGGTTCGAGCAATGGATTGGGAAAACAGCCTGGGATTGGTTTGTTCTCACCGTCACTTCAAGTGGAATCTGGGATTGCTACTAATGATGATGGCCATAGGGGCATTAGAGACTCGGAAGTCGACACCGCAAAAACAAGTGATTACGAAGAGAACCAGTTGATCAGGAGGAAACTCGGGCTTTCTAAGAAGCAATCTCATACACTACAAGAGATCTTCAAAATACACAATCCCTGCACCCCCAGCACAGTAAGAAAAAAGCTAGCAGAGTCCCACAGAGGTTTAGAAAATAAAACATCCAATAAAGAAAATCTCAAAACCTTAAAGAAACAGATGGATCTTTATGGTTATGTTCTTAACTACTTGTTGCTAAGATACATGTATATTTTTCTTTTCAATTTCTTTCTAATTAAGTGCATTTAACTTCTGCAGCTGCGTTTGGCTTTAGCTGGACAGTTGAAACTTGATCCTGTCATAGTGGATGATTGGTTTCGGATGAAAAGAGAAAGGTAGTTTCATCTTTTTATTTTGTGTCCTGACATCAAGCCCAAAATAAATAGGAGTAAATAAATAAATAAAAGGAAGCTTCTATTCCAAAATGTGAAAAACTAAATGAATTGATTTCATTAACACGAGGACAAAGAACAATAGGATCTAGTCCTTGGTACATAGCTTACACTAGATTCTAAACAGTTTTGAATTAAATCAGACCCCAATTATAGCAGATGCAAAACATATTAGCCTGTTTAACAGCAATTTAACGTAAAGGAGAACATTGCAATCCATTTCTAACAGGAAAACCAATAGATTGAACTGTGCTAGTTGGAGATGACCACTGATTATCATGCATTCTAGAGTTTCTTTGCTTACTTGAAAAATAAAGGGCAGGCATAGCAAGAGATCCTTAGAATCCCAGAGATCAAATTATTTTTAGAATGAATTTGTGATGTAGGTTTTGTTTTGAATGATATACAGGACAAAATTGAAGCAGACAGAAGCTATTGATGCTGAGAGAGCAAGTTCAAGAGCAAGAAATGATGAAGAGAACGGTTTGACAAGGAAGAAACTAAGGCTTTCTAAAGAACAATCAGCTTTTCTTGAAGAGAGCTTCAAAGAGCACAATACCCTCCATCCTGTAAGTCATCATATCTTGAAGAATATCAAATGATTTCTTGATTTCATTTCTAACTAATTCCCAAAAATCTCATGGGTTTACTAATCTTGTGGAACTTGTTTAATTAGAGTTTAGCACTGAATGAAGTTTCTCTTTCTTACAATCATGCAGAAGCAAAAGCTAGCTTTAGCAAAGCAGCTGAATCTTCGTCCTCGCCAAGTGGAAGTGTGGTTTCAGAATCGAAGGGCAAGGTGCCTTTCTTTGACAGTATTGTATGTTGAGAAACGATTTTGTTTTAGAAAAATATATTTTTAGAATGAATTTGTGATTTAGGTGTTGTTTTGAATGATATGCAGGACAAAATTGAAGCAGACAGAAGTAGATTGTGAGTCTTTAGAGAGATTCTGCGGGTTTGAAAGAGATTTTGGGTATTTTTAGTTTCATTTAGTAATATGGGGCAGGGAAAGTTTGAAAGAGTGGCTGATATACTTTGACTGATGATCTCATGAGGTTGTAGAAGAGATTTGGATAAAATCTAGGCCTCAATTTTGTGGGAAGATAATTTACCACCTGATGTATTTAATGGATTTTTGTATTGAATACAGTTTGGAGGATTATTTATTACTTCTCATTCTCTTGGATTATTTCTCTTTAACTTGTTCTGCAGTGCTCCTATGATTTAATGGTTGATATGTATACTTCATCATTTATTATTCTCTGCCTCTTGAGTAAAGAGAGCAAGATCAGATTGTCTCGGATGAGTTTGAAATGGAGGCCTTCACACGTTGTTTGCAAAGAAATTTGACATGAACAGGTTGTCCATGGATGATGCTGATGAAGGAGCGGCGATTTCGTCGCCAAATAGTGCAGCGTCGTCCTTTCAAATGGATTTTGGGATTAGAAGTGGGAGAGGCCGTAAGAGAGATTTGGAGGCTATTGATGCCGAGAGAGCAAGTTCAAGAGCAAGTGATGATGAAGAGAACGGTTGGACGGGATGAGAACGAAGGCTCTTGAAAGAACAATCAGCTTTTCTTGAAGAGAGCT
>NW_011504717.1:4289-5212 GCF_000495115.2 Populus euphratica | reverse complement strand
TGGCATTTGGGCTGTGCTGGGTGTGACCCATGCTCGTGCCCCACTTAGGGTCACCTGGCACTTGAGTAGTGTAGTTGGACCTAAGGAGAATGAGTCCGATGTCATGACCTAAAATCAATGGGTCTTACGTCAGGACCCAATTGTTATTGGCCCTCCATCAAGACCCAAGGTTCCTGGGTCTTATGATTCTAATATTATTATTTTTTTTAAAAGTTTTATTATTTTTATTATTAATAATATTATTAATAAAAATAATTAATAAATTTTTAAAAAATATATATTATTATTAATATTAAAAACATATTATTATTTATATTATAAATTTTTTTAATATTTAAAAAAAATAAAAAATGAGCCTGCAACGCAGTATTATTAAAAATAGTCAATAAGTCTAGGTATTAATATAAAACATATTATAATTTGCATTGTAAATATTATTATTTTCCTTATAACACAAAGTATTCGTATAAAACATACTATTAGTTTTTCTTATTATTCAAATTATTCATATCAACATATTATTATTATTCTTATAATTCAACATATTCATATCAAAGGTATTGTTATTGGTGTTACAATATTATTATTTTTATAAGAATTCAAATTTTTAATATAAAAAATATTATTATTTGCGTTTTCAATATTCTTGGAATTAAAAATAGTATTATTTGTGTTATGAATATTATTATTTTTACTATAATCAAAAGTATTAATATTAAAAATATTATCTTTGGTGTTATAAATATTATTATTTTTATAATAATTGATATTAATAATAAAAAAATTAATAAATTAGAAACAAATTATTCATAATATTGAAAAACAACAATATATTTGATTTGAAAGGTAAAACTAAAAATTACTATTACTATTATTATTATTATCATCATTAATAAATTTTAAAAAACTATTATTACTATTGA
>NW_011504717.1:0-846 GCF_000495115.2 Populus euphratica | reverse complement strand
GAGGAGGAGGATGAGGCTAGTTGTTCCCAGGAATAAACGGCCAAAAAGAAGGCATTCATGTATCATTCATCTATGATCTAATGTCCATGATCATTTGGTGGAGTTGTTCATAATCCACCGAGAGTCGCTCATATTGTTGTTTCATGGCCATGAATTCCTCATAATGGGTGCTCGATACTAATTGGGAGCTCCCAATGGTTGAAATACTATAAGCCGCCCACAAGTTCTCAATCGTAGTGTTGCAGAGCTCATACACCCAATTTTTATCAGGTTCACTAGACGATCCTACCTCTAACCACAAATTTGAATGGGTCGAAGGATGATCCCCATATCTCTCTCTCAACCGGCTATTAGAGGTCTCTTGAAAATTAAAAAAGAAATCATCATATTCAATTCAAGAAAATAATAACTTGTGAAATAAAATGGTTGAACGAACATATCATGAAGTGTTGAGCGCTGTTGATAATGAACTGTTGCACCCTCATTTGGCGATTTGCACTCTACGCGTGCTTCTCTACAAATAGCTCCATTGGACTTGGCTCACGTTCAAGAGACGTAGCCTGTAAGAAAAAAAAATGTTGCAAGTTAAATATATTTATAAGTAACAAAAAATTAATTGATGAAATATTTCATTTAAATTAATCTTACCATCAATTTCGCATGTGCATTGAACGGAACGGAGCTGCCGGTGTGCGTGGTCACCTAACCATGAATTTGCTGGTTCTGGTTGTTGAAACCAGACTGTGAGTGTCATGTGAACCACTCAAACGTCACGTGCTCAATATATTGCGGTTATATATCCCCCGAGATGTATGGCGGTTTGAAATCCCTCCAAACCGTCATGTC
>NW_011504738.1:0-5167 GCF_000495115.2 Populus euphratica | reverse complement strand
TCCAAATTATAGCAACAATGAAAAAGTCTAAATTTGTCCTGCAGCCCGAATATTGTTTAATGTTTGGCCCATATCTGGAGTTCTAGAAGTCCAAATGACCTCCATTTTTTTTCCTGGAAAGCTGAGATAATTTTCTACAACTTTCATATAGTGGTTCCAATTCTGACGTTATCAATGACATTTTGGGCAGCCAAGAGAAGATAAAGATTGTCACTAAGTAATGAGTTGGCCACCCACTCATTAATTAGTCATCAAATCAATAATTTTCAATTTTGGCCTATAAAAGGAGGCATTTTCCATTCATTTAGGCATCTTGGTTTTCATATCAAGATCATGCTTTTGCTTTCTCTCTTTGTATTTTTGTAATGCTTAAGTTTTATTTTCATTAATATCTTATTACTGTCTTTCATTTCCTTCCCTTTACTTAGTTAACTTTTATCTTATTTATATTCTTATCTTGTTTATTTATATTTTTCTCTTTTATTAAGTTTAGTTAAGTTTATTGTGTTAAGGTGAAAAGGTTACACTAATGGTGTAAGAATAAGTATAGCGTAAACTTAACATGAACCTTTTATCTTGTTCACCCTTTAATACTTTGCTTGTTAAATGACTAATCTAGATTTATATTGTATAACACTTGGTATAACAAATACTTGGCACTTTCATAGTCTATACTATATGGTATAATCGACACCTGTTGATTTGTTGTTAATATAAGTTATAATCATGAATGCTTGACAACATTTATAAATATTAACATTATTCGAATAAGATAACTAATGTAATCATGTTAATAATTTATAACCTGATTGGAACCTTCTTTGTGTGTGGTTTTCATTTAAGTAATAAGAGTTTATACTATACATGTTTGACATACTATTAGTGGATCTTCTAACCTTGACATTTGTTGTTATCATTGTTTAATCCTTACTTTAATCTTCTATCTCAAAGTTCTCATCAACTTCTTCTTCTTCTTCTTTTTCTTTATTACTATTATTATTATTATTACTATTATTATTATTATTACTATTATTATTGGTATTAGTATTTAGAATTATTATTGTTATTATTATGGATTTTTTGTTATGTTATTGTTACTTATAATTTATACAATTAACCTCCTTGTGGTTCGACCCCGGTCTTGTCGGGTTATTTATCACTTCAACACTCCTGCTCTTGGGAGAAGACATCAATCTTTTGGTTGTGTCACTAACATGTTTTGTATTTGTTATCTTGTTCACTCTTTAATACTTTGCTTGTTAAATGACTAATCTAGATTTATGTTGTATAACACTTGATGCAACAAATACTTGGCACTTTCATAGCTCAACCATATGGTATAACCTACACATGTGCTATGAAAGGAACTTTATTTGTTGTTAACATAAGTTATAATCATGAATACCTGAGAACATTTACAAGTATTAGCATTAATCGAATAAGATAACAAATGTAATAATATTAACAATTTATAATCTGATTAGAACCTCCTTTGTGTGTGGTTTCTAATTGAATAATAAGAGTTTATACTATACTTGTTTGACATACCATTAGTGGATCCTCTAACCTTGACATTTGTTGTTATCATTGTTTCATCCTTAAGTTAATCTTCCATCTCAAAGTTCTCATCAACTTCTTCTTCTTCTTCTTCTTTATTGTTGTTGTTGTTGTTGTTATTGTTGTATTATTATTTATAATTTATACAATTAACCTCCTTGTGATTCAACCCCGGTCTTGCCGATTTATTTATTACCTGCACTTGGGAGAAGAAATCAATCTTTTAGTCGTGTCAACAAATATTATCATTATTCGAATAAGATAACTAATGTACTCATGAAAACAATTTATAATCTAATTGGAACCTCTTTTTTGTGTGGTTTCCAGTTAAATAATAAGTATTTATACTATAATTGTTTGAAATACCATTAGTGAATCCTTTAACTTTGACATTTATTGTTATTATTGTTTAATCCCCACATTGATCTTCCATGTCAAATTTCATCAAATTCTTTTTTTTTCTTCATCTTCTATTATTATTATTATTATTATTATTATTATTTATAATTTATACAATTAACCTCCTTGTAATTCAACCCCGGTCTTACCAGGTTATTTATTATTTTGATACTCCTGCATTTAGGAGTGATTGATACTTAAAAGGGTATTTTTATCAAGGTTTTATATCATGATTTTATATCAAGATCATGCTCTTCCTTTCTCTCTTTATATTTTTTTGTAATGTTTATGCTTTGCTTTCATTAATATCAAGTTTATGCCTTTCATTTCCTTTCATTTACTTAGTTAACTTTTATGCTATTTATGTTCTTATTTTGTTTATTTATTTTTCTTTCTTTCATTATGTCTAGCTAAGTTTATTATGTTAAGGTGAAAAGACTACACTAATGGTGTAAGAATAAGTATAGTGTAAACTTAATATGGACTTTAATGTTTGATACTAACATGTTTTGTATTTGTTATCTTGGTCACTGTTTAATACTTTGCTTGTTA
Source organism: Populus euphratica (assembly GCF_000495115.2). Taxonomy (NCBI): domain Eukaryota; kingdom Viridiplantae; phylum Streptophyta; class Magnoliopsida; order Malpighiales; family Salicaceae; genus Populus; species Populus euphratica. The sequence goes on along the minus strand of NW_011504738.1, from coordinate 2,659 downwards.
AATGACTAATCTTGATTTATGTTGTATAACGCTTGGTACAACAAATGCTTGACACTTTCATAACTCATACTGTATGGTATAACCGACACCTGAACTATGAAAGGAACTTGATTTGTTATTAACATAAGTTATAATCATGAATGCTTGATGAAATTTACAAGTATTAGCATTAATTGAATAAGATGACTGATGTAATCATGTTAACAATCTATAATCTGATTGGAACCTCCTTTATGTGTGGTTTCCAATTGAATAATAAGAGTTTATACTACACTTGTTTGACATACCATTAGTGGATCCTCTAACCTTGACATTTGTTATTATCATAGTTTAATCCTTACATTAATATTCCATCTCCAAGTTCTCATCTTCTTCTTCTTCTTCTCTTTCTTTATTATTATTGTTACTACTACTACTACTACTACTACTACTATTACTACTACTATTTTTTTTTTTATTATTATTATTATTATTGTTGTTGTTGTTGTTGTTGTTACTATTATTGTTATTGCTATTGTTGTTGTTTATAATTTGTACAATTAACCTCCATGTGGTTCGACCCCGGTCTTGCCGGGTTATTTATTACTTCGATACTCCTGCACTTGGGAGAAGACATCAATCTTTTAGTCGTGTCAGGGAGAAGACATCAATCTTTTGGTCATGTCAAGTTTTTAGCGTCGTTGTCGAAGAGGTAAATTTTTTATAAATTATAATATTTATTTTATTTTCTCTTTTTATTTTTCTTGTATCTAACTTTGTTTCTTCTTCTTTTGTTTTATTTTTTCTTTTATTCTATTTCTACAGGTGCATGAGAGTTTGATCACGTATATAAAATGATAGACTTTGTAGGGTATCCTCATTATTTTTAGAAAATATGGCTGAAAAAGATAATCAACCGCTTCATAATAAGAATAATGAGAATAATTATGTGAAGCACTTTGAGACCACATGAATCCCACAAGAACAAGTGCACCCTTATGCATAGTTTTTCCCTTTGATGCATCTCATTTTATTTTAGGCAAGACATTATTCAACTTTTACCTTCTTTTCTTGGCTTAGATTTCAAAAATCCATACTTGCATTTAAAGAAATTTGAGGAGGTGTGCAACACATGGAGAAGACGCACCACTAGTGCTCCATAGTTCCTAAGGGCCTTCTTTACAATTCCTAGAGTTTTAGAGTCTATTCTGTAATTGTTAAATGCTGGAACATGTATTTAAATTACTATAGTTTTTTGTTTAATTCATTGTATTTTTTTCTAACATGAAATGTGAGTGTATAAGAAAAACATAATAAAAAGGGATGTGTGTGTGTTTTTATTTTTTTTATGTTATTGAAGTATAAAAAATCAGAAAGATAAAAAAGAATTAAGTGTTTAATTTGAATATGGGCAAATATCTCAAGGATAAATAAAATCATGTTGGATTTTCCATGAAAATATAAGAACATGTTTCTACATATATTCTAGAACTTAATAACTAATTTATTAAAGCCTTATAATTTGGCTAATATTTTAATTTTTAAATCATATTAAATCATAAAGCAACTTACCTTAGGTAGGGTGTGCTAGGAATGCTAATACCTTCCCTAGTCATAACCAATTCCTTACCCTTGAATCTCTGACAAAGACCAATTCGTATAGGTTCCTAGTAACCCTCAATTAAATACTAGGTGGCGACTCCTAAAGAACCAATCAAGCAAACGACATGAAAAATCACCAACGACGTCGCTCGGTGACGTGCGACAGACCTTAGGGAAGATCATGACCTCCAAGCCAAGTTTGTATCCTTGGCTAGAAAAGTCAAGATACTAGAATTAAAAAAGAGTGATCAATTAAAATATGTTCAAAAAATTATATGTCAAATCTATGAAACAAATAAATACTCAACCAATGATTGTCCAACTTTGCCTTCTTTTAAGGAATGTCTCCATGAATAAGCTCATGCTTTAAATACTTTTCAAAGGCCCAATCATAACCCATACTCACAAACATACAACCCTAGTTAGAGAAATCACCCAAATTTCAATTGGAAAAGTGATAACAATAATACACAAACTTCACAACCACCGTTTCAAGCACACCATAATTTTCAAAATTCTTATTGATATGTATCTCCTTATGCTCCACCTTCTAGAAGAAATCTTAAGAAAACATGCATGCATTCATTGAAAAGCAAGAGATAATTAATACTCAACTTACTTAAAGTATGACAGATTTTAAAGATACCCTTGCAAAATTGACATCTGCTCTTAGTTTCTAAGAGAAAGGTAAGTTTCTATCTCAACCACAACAAAATCCTAAGGGCCAATACAATGCAAATGCAAGTAGTTTTGGAAGCCAACACTTAGATTAAGTCAAATCAGTTATCACTCTTCATAGTGGTAAGGTTATTGAAAAACCCATTCTTGAACCTTGTGAGAAAGATGATGAGTCAATCTTTGAGGGTAAGGAAGGGGTTGAATTTGAATATTGCAATGAAAAGACTGATTCCCCGCTAGCGCTTCCACTTCCTCATGCCATGACCAGACAAAGAAAAGTCAATCACAACTCTGAAATCTTTGAAACTTTCAAACAAGTAAGGATCAATATACTTTTACTGAATGTTACTAAACAAGTACCTTTTTATGCTAAATTTTTTGAAGATCTATGCATAGTGAA
>NW_011504784.1:0-5055 GCF_000495115.2 Populus euphratica | reverse complement strand
TATTATTATTGCTGTTATTACTATTATTATTATTGTTATTGTTATTGTTATTGTTGTTGTATTATTGTTATTTATAATTTATATAATTAACCTCCCTGTGGTTCGACCCCGGTCTTGTCGGGTTATTTATTACTTCGACACTCCTGCACTTGGAAGAAGACATCAATCTTTTAGTCATGTCAATAACCGTGCTAGAACACTTAGACACCACATGAATCCCACAAGAACAAGTGCACCATCATGCATAGTTTTTTCTCCCGATGCATCTCATTTTAATTTTAAGTCAGACATTATTTAACTTTTACCTTCTTTTCATGACTTAGAATTGGAAAATCCATACTTGCATTTAAGCAAATTTGAGGAGGTCTACAACACATATAATAATTTAAATTGTAGCATGAACAACATTAGATTAAAGCTTTTTCCTTTTTCATTAAAAGATAAAGCTAAAACATGGCTATAAAATTTAAGACCAGGATCCATCCGTGCTTCGGATGAAATGCAACAACAGTTTTTAAAGAAGTTTTTCCCATCTTACAGAACAAACTCTTTCAAAAGACAAATCACCACTTTCACTAAAAAACCAGAAGAAACATTTTACCAATGTTGGGATAGGTATCGAGACGTGCTTAATACTTGCCCTCATCATGGTTTTGAAACATGGAGATTGATTTTACATTACTATGAAGGGTTAACACCTAGATATAGGCAAATAGTTGAATTGATGTGCAATGAGACTTTTGAAGATAAAGATCCTGATAAAGAAATGGAGTACTTAGACTTGTTAGCTGAAAATGCTCAAAATTAGGATACTGCAGGTACTTATGAGGCACCAAGTAAAACTCAATCTCATACATATAGTGGAGGTATGTACAACCTTGGGGAAGATCATAACCTTCAAGCCAAGTTTGCATCTTTAGCTAGAAAAGTCGAGGCACTAGAATTGAAAAAGAGTGGTCAATTAAAATCTATTGAAAATATTGTGTGTCAAATATGTGAAACAAATGAACACTCAACCAATAATTGTCCAACCTTGCCTTCTTTTAAGGAATGTCTCCATGAATAAGCCTATGCTTTAAACAGTTTCCAAAGAGCCAACCACAACCCATACTCACAAACATACAACCCTGGTTGGAGAAATCACCCAAATTTTAGTTGGAAGAGTGAGAACAACAATGCACAAACTTCACAACCACTGTTTCAAGCTCACCATAATTTCCAAAATTCTCATGGATATGCACCTCCTTATACTCCACCTTCTAGAAGAAATCTTGAGGAAACATTGCATGCATTCATTGAAAAGCAAGAGACAATCAATACTCAACTTGCTCAAAACATGATAGATTTTAAAGATACTCTTGCAAAATTAACATTTGCTCTCAGTTTCCAAGAGAAAGGTAAGTTTTCATCTCAACCACAACAAAATCCCAAGGGGCAATACAATGCAAATACAAGTAGTTTAGGAAGTCAACACATGGATCAAGTCAAATCAGTCACTACTCTTCGCAGTGGTAAGGTTATTGAAAAACCCTCTCTTGAACCTTATCAGAAAGATGATGAGTCAATCTCTGAGGGTAATGAAGGGGTTGAATCTGAAAATTGCAAAGAAAAGACTGATTCTCCGCCAGCACTTCCATTTCCTCAAGCCATGATCAAACAAAGGAAAGTCAATCACAACTCTAAAATTTTTGAAACTTTCAAACAGGTAAGAACCAATATACCTTTGGTGGATGCTATTAAACAGGTTCCTTCCTATGCTAAATTTTTGAAAGATCTATGCACTGTGAAGAGGAAACTGAATATGAAAAAGAAAGTCTTTCTAGCCGAACAAGTAAGTGCTATTCTTCAGAACAATAATGCTTTGAAATATAAAGACCCTGGTTGTCCTATAATTTCTTACTTTATTGGAGAGCATAAAATTGAAAGAGCCTTACTTGATCTCGGTGCTAGTGTGAATTTACTTTCATATTCAGTTTTTCAGAGTCTCAATCTAGGTGAGTTAAAACCAACTTCTATAACTCTTTTACTTGCTAATAGATCTATAAAAGTGCCTAGAAGAATAGTCGAAGATGTGTTAGTACAAGTCGATAAATTCATTTATCTTGTGGATTTTGTTGTCTTGGACACACAACTTGTTGAAGCATGTAATTCATTTCCTGTTATTTTAGGATGTCTGTTTCTGCAACTTCTAACGCATTGATTAATTGTAGGAATGGACTAATGAAGCTATCATTTGGAAACATGACATTGGAGATGAATATTTTCAACATTTACAAGCAACCTGGAGATGATATGATTTATAAGAAGTAGATCATATTGATGAATTAGTTTATGATCAACTTGAATCTACTTTAAGTAGAAATGAGTTGGAGGAATCTGAAGATTTGCAAATGGTTTATTCTGAGGAAGAAATCACGGATGAAAAACGCACCAAAAATATTGATGTTGATCTTTTGTCAAAAATGACAACAAATTCGACATCTGACATCACACCAATCAATGATTACTTTCCAAACGAATCCTTACTTTCTCTTAGTCCAATGCTTGGTATGATAAAAATATCAATTTTCTTGTTTTAGGAGAATTGCCAGCTGATTGGAGTACCCAAGACAAAGAAATGTTTTTGAACGAAGTGAAGAACTTTTATTGTGATGACCCTAACTTATTCAAATATTGTCCTGATCAAATATTTCAAAGATTCATTTCTGACAATGAGGTAAGTAGTGTCATTAAACTTTGTCATTCTGAAGCATGTGGAAGTTATTTCTCGTCAAAAAAGATAGCTGCAAAAATCTTTCAAAATGGATTTTATTGGCCCACCATGTTCAAGGATACGCATGCATTCTGCAAAACTTGTGAAAATTGTCAAAAGATTGATACTGGTCAAAAGGTTTTGTTTTATAATTCTCAACTCTATTCATTACTTAGAGAGCTAAGATCAAGATGAAACAATCCTTATGGGGCCTATGATATTGAGAATTCAATGAATGACAATGTTTTTAAGGAAAATGGATATCGTTGGAAAGCTTACTTTGATAATTTTCCTAGTGAAAATGAATCAACTGGTTTGAATGATCTTGTAGATAAAAGTTGATTATTTTTTTTCTTACATTATTTTTGTGTTTTTTTTAGTGATTTTTGTTGGTTTCTCTCACCCCGGTCAAATGATGGATAACGGTACTCCGTGACTTAAGTCAATTCTTTCAATTTCCCACAATAACTGATATATGTGTATATATTTGTGCAATTCTTTGAATCTCTCTTCCAAAAATGGACACTAATCTTGAAAAATTGAAAAAGTATTTTCCCGCTCTGCCTCAAAATGTAATTACAAAAATTTACCGTGCTAGATGTGCAAGATTGAGATTGTTAATGAATCATGGAATTCCTGAAGATATTCGTTGGTTGATTGAAGCAACGGTCTGATTATTAGATGAGTTCTCTAATTCCTGAAGATATTCGCTGGTTGATTGAAGCAAAGGTCTGATTATCAGATGAGTCCTTAATTACCTTAATTCCTGAAAATATTCGCTGGTTGATTGAAGCAAAGCTCGTTACATGGGTTAAAGATGCATGGTGTTTTAAATTACATGTATATATATTAAAAAAAAAGAAAAAAAATGAAGAAGACAAAAATAATAATCTCAACCCAAGGAAGTTAACATTAAACATTAGAACAAAAATTTTATTTTCTTCCAAGAAAAACCCCATAATTATGTGTTGATACATTGTATACAAAAGAAAGATTTATTAATATTTTGTTAAGAGGTATTGAGCAGATATATAAATTTAATGAGAGTTTGTTTATGTGGATAGATTAATGGAAGTTGAATGATGACTACCTTGCTTTGTGAAATTTGCAAAGTATTTTTCTATTTTCACGCTTTGATTATTAAGGACTAGTAATAAGCTAGTTGGGGGGTGTGATTAATACTTAAAAGTGTATTTTTATCAAGGTTTTATATCATCATTTTGCACTTGAAGTATCAATAACTCCTTAACTAAAGCATGTTTTATAATAATATATCTAATAATATAAGATACCTTTAATTTATGGTAAATATTCATTTTAAATGCAGGCCTATCACATAAATGAAAGGATTGATTGATAAATTTAAGAACTGAAATTGAAAGGATAAAGAGATGGCCAAACTTAGAAAAGAGATGTCGGTGCAGTCCAAATTGGAACACTGTTCAGTAATTGGATCATATCTAGAGCTGTAGATCTTAGATTTAGGTTACTTTATATGGATGAGAAGGTAAGACATAAGCCTACAACTTTCATATGGAGCCCAAGATCTAAAAATGTCATTTTCAAGTCCAAATTGTAGCAACAACAAAGAAGTCTGAATTTGTCTTCCAGCCCGAGCACTGTTCAGTATTTGGCCCATATCTGGAGTTCTAGAAGTCCAAATGAGGTGAATTGTTTACACAAGAAAGCTGAGACAATTGCCTACAGCTTTCATGTTTTCATATGGCTCCAATTTGGACGTTATCAATGACATTTTGGGCAGACAAGAGAAGATAAGGATTATCACTAAGTCAAGAATTGGTCACCCACTCATCAATTAGTTATCAAATCAATAGTTTCTAATTTTGGCCTATAAAAGGAGACATTTACCATGCATTTAGGCATCTTGATTTCCAGATCAAGATCATGCTCTTGCTTTCTCTCTTTGTATTTTTTGTAATGTTTATGCTTTGCTTTCATTAATATCAAGTTTATGCCTTTCATTTCCTTTCATTTACTTAATTAACTGTTATCTTATTTATGTTCTTATTTAGTTTATTTATTTTTCTTTCTTTCATTATGTATAGCTAAGTTTATTATGTCAAGGTGAAAAGGTTACACTAATGGTGTAAAAATAAGTATAGTGTAAACTTAATATGGACTTTAATGTTTGATACTAACATGTTTTGTATTTGTTATCTTGTTCACTCTTTAATACTTTGTTTGTTAAATGACTAATCTTGATTTATGTTGTATAACAATTGGTACAACAAATACTTGGCACTTTCATAGCCCATACTATATGATATAACCGACATCTGAGC
>NW_011504715.1:5097-5223 GCF_000495115.2 Populus euphratica | reverse complement strand
TTTTTTTTTTCACATTATTTTATCTCTATTCAATCTTGTGTGATGAGAGCATATTTGAGAATATGATTGTGATTGTTTTTTAAAATATTTTTTTTTAAAAAAATATATTAATAATATTTTTTATTT
>NW_011504715.1:3053-5053 GCF_000495115.2 Populus euphratica | reverse complement strand
AATTTCTTAATGGGAATGAACAAGCTCTCATTTGATAATTGCAGGCTGCTGGTTGCAGACGTGGTGCCGTGGTGGATTTGAATGCAAAGGAGGTTAATGAGAGCATTTAATAGCGCCTGGGATTTTCTGCTTTGTTCTTTAAATGGCGAAGACTTTATCACTTAACTTATATGTATTAGGATTATCATATTTCTACTACTCTGCTAAAGAACAGAATTTTATAAAGCTTTATAATTTACATGAACAATGAAGTTTTTTTTTTCTTTTAAAAAAATTTACTTTTTAATTTTATTATTCATTATTTTATTAATCTTGAATTCATTGTCATAATTTATTTTTGTTTACTTTTTAAGATATTATTATGGTTTTAAATAAACATCCTAATATTTAGTTAGTATTTAATTTTTACAAGCGTCATGATAGACGGTTAGTAAAAGCTATATATATATACTAGATGCTATGCCTGCATAATATAAGCTTGTGACGTATTTGAGCATTGTTGGGAGTTTGTAGAAAAAATCATAAAAAAATAAAAAAAAGTTATATTGCAATTCATAATGTTTTCAAGAAAAAAAAGCTATGAATTTAAATTCTTATTTTTAATCAGTTCAATATAAAAAAATAATATTGACAAAGATAATTTTAGAAAAAAAATCATAAAAAACCATGTAGGGGAATACTGTAGCAATTCATGATGTTTTAAAAAAAAACTAAAAAGTTAAATTCTCAACCAACTCCATATTAAAAAAAAATAAAAACACTTCTGAAAAAAAAAGACAAAAAAAGAAGAAGATATTTTGGGGGGAAAAATAAAATAAAAAAAAAAACATATGAGGAAAGTTAAAGCTAAATTCTCAATCAACTCGATATTAAAAAAAATAAATAAAAATAATTTAAAAAAACATGTGGGAAAACATTCTAGCAAAACAAAAAATATATGAGAAAACATTGTAACAATTCACAGTATTTTAAAGAAAAAATTTACAAAGTAAAATTCTCAACTAACTCATTATAAAAAAAATAAAATCGATAAAGATTATTTTATAAAAAAAATTCATAAAAAAACCATCTTGAAAAACATTGTAGTAATCCATAATATTTTAAGAAAAAAATTACAATATTAAATTTTCAACCAATTCAATATTAAAAGAAAATCAAAAAAGATATTTTTTAAAAAAAATACAAAAATCAAAAATTAAAAAAGAAAAACAAAAGAAGAAGATAATTTTGAAAAAAAATGTAAAACCCAAAAAAATATGAGGGAAAAAAATAAAAAAATATTGGAAAAAAAAAGAAAAATAAACAAAAAAAGACAAAACATAAAAAAATAAAAATAAATGACAAAACAACAAAAAACAAAAACATATGGAGAAAGCTATAATATTTTTCCTACATATTTTAGATTATTTGTTAATATAAATTTTATTTTTAAGAAATTAAATTTAAAAAAATTAATTAATATAATGGTAAGAGATAAAAATAAAAAAATAAATTGTTTATCGTTTTGTCTTCGATTTCCACTTCTTTGATTGTCACTGCAGAGAACAAAATTACCATTATACTTAAGGAATTCTCATTGTAACGAGCCTTGGTACACGATAAATAATTACGGAGCCACCTTCAAAAAACCTGCAAGGAAATAAAGTTTTGTTTGTTCGCAGAAAAATTATTAAAAGAATTTTTTGTAAAAAAATAAATTATTTTTATATATTTAATAGTGTTATGAAAAATAAATTAGAAAATATTTTCTAGTATTTGATTATGTTATGAAAAATAAACTAAAAAATAATTTACTAATATTTTATTTTTTTCAAACTTATTAAAATAATAAGAAACAAATTTTAAAAATTAAAAGGTTGAATAATAATGAAATTAAAAAAATATATAATTTTATAAATTATCTCAAATAAAATAAATAATAATCAAAATAATAAAGATCAAATAAAAAAAGATGAAGAAATTAAAATAATAATAATAATTAACATTTCATAAAGTATTTA
>NW_011504715.1:0-2415 GCF_000495115.2 Populus euphratica | reverse complement strand
CTTATCTTTTCTTTTTTTTTCATTAAAAAAGACTTACAATTACTAAGTCATGGACTAAGTCTTTTTTTTTATAATCCCGATGGTGCCACCCTGGAAAGGGAGAAAAGAAGTGGGTCCATGATTCGTTGTAATGCACGCATGCCATGATTCTCATTTAAAAATCAACCTCTGCGACTCAGACTTTTAACATGGCGTGGGGGCGGGGGCACCACATCTTTTGAAAAGCTAAAAACAAATCGATCGTTCGAGCTCCGGAGGTGATCGTGCGATATCTTCCTCTCACCTGTTGAATCGAGCGATATCGTGCCGTGTCCGTGACCTTGGAACTCATCATTGTCGCGTTTAAAAAAAAACAAGAAACATGGCAATACAAGGATAAGATTCAAGAACCGCTCATGATCCGAATAAAAAAAAATTGACCATATTTTGGTTTCCCTATGAATATTTATACGAGAGTGGGTGAGACGGAAGCTGTCCAAGAAGCCATGAGAAAAAGAAAGCTATTTTGGTCTATCTCTCTCTCTCTTTGTTTTTTTCTTAAAAAAATTATGCTTTTGAAATTAACTAACTTTAAGAAACGGGAATTAATTCTGGATATTGGGGGTGATAAAGTTTTAAACGGAGATTGTTTTTCAAATTGAAATTAAAAATAGAAACATATGTGATCTCTAAAAATACAATGGTTAAGCCATTTTTTTCTTTGGGTTGTCGAGAAACAGAAACAAAAACTAAACCGGACTGAGGAGAGTGGTTTTCTATTATTTGTTTTAAATTTATTATTTAACATCATATGTATTTTCCAATTTATTATATAGATCAAATTAAATTAGATTCGGAAGGACTCGATGGTTCCAAATTAAGGAGGAGGAGGAGAATCATCCTGGGGAGCACTCGCAGCTAAAGAGAACATGGATTGGTTGGCTTAAGGAAATGCACGTATTGCGAGCATTTACTTCACCTGCCATTCAAATCTGTGAGCATTGACACGCCCAGCATAGCGTTTCCTTGTGCATAGATTTTGGTTTTCTTGCTTGAGATGTTTGCAATCAGATGTTGATACGAGAGGAAGATCTCTTTGACGTTTCTCTAACCTTTCTCAAATCCAAGCACCAGTCTCAGGTACGATCAATACTGGTTAAGAGGACAAGTCACCTTATAAGAGGGTGTTCGGTAATTTGATGCATTATAACAACAAACGCCCAGTGATATTTGCAATTCTCACTCATGGGAATATTCTACTGTTCGCGCGCGCACAAACATGCCATACTGAGAATAAGCTTTCCCTTTCTGTGATCTTGTTGTTTTGTGTTTCTCTTCATTGGTTTCTATTGCGGACGGGCGGCTAGAAATAGGCAGAGAATTCCTTTTGTTTTTTGCGTGGCTGCCTGATGCACATGGTGGATTCCTTTGCCATATTCATCCGTCTCTGGGCCATCTGATCTTCATGCGTTTCCAGTGGATATTGATCTCGGAAATTCTTATTGCAATTGAATGACATGAACGGTGAGAAGATGCTGCAGCAGTTGTTCATGACGAGAGACAAAGCAATTCACGCCATATTTTGCAGGTCGCTTAGGATTCGAGGAGAGACGGAGCCGTACACGATCGTTTATTATATTAAAAATAAAAAATATTTAAATATATTTTCAATAAAAAATAAATATTATGTACCTTTAGAAAACAAACAGAAGCGTCTGTTTTTAAACGGTAACATGTGCTACCTCTTAGATTAGTTGTCAATTCAAGAATAGAATAGGATAACTAATTTATGTGAATTATTAGCTGCAATGTCTTTTTATAGTCTAATAATTTGATCCCCGCGCCCAGCGTTACACGCTATGAGTTAGATTACAAAAATTTTAAAAAGAAATAAAAATTATGTATTACTAATTGTTTCTTAACCAAGAAAAATAATTTAATTGAAAATTAATTAATATATCATTGGTACTGTGATGGTTGTTATTATGACGGTTTAGAAAAATAAGTTTTTAATTGTAGATTTAAAAAAGTAAGTTGTTTTAAAATAAATATTTTATTAAAATTTATGTAAAATAAATACAAATTTTAATTCCTATATAAATAAAATTTAAAATACAGTTATATATAAATTATGATAAAAAGTAAAACTTATTTAGCTGATCGAATATTTTTTTTTTATAATCGGGCCAAACACCAAATATTCAAATTGCATACACCACAGTACAAACAAGATAAAATTGAGTTTCACTCCTCTTAAAGTAAAAGTATTCACATATCGCAAAGCAATCGCGCGAAACTTCCAGCGTCATGTCACATCCTCCACGGTATCGTTCGCTCAATAATATATGAGAGAGGAAAGGAAAATACCCGAAGACAGACCGGCAGAGAGAGAGAGAGGAAAGTAAAATACCCGAAGGCAGACCGGCTCCAAAAAAA
>NW_011504975.1:0-4570 GCF_000495115.2 Populus euphratica | reverse complement strand
TTACTGTATGTTTTTATATACACACACACACACAAATTGCGTAGAAAAATTCATCTCATTGTGCATCTCTTTTTTCTTTTGGGTAGCCCGGGCTAACAGAATAAACATACATGTATTATGATTAATTTTTAAATTTATTAAATATCTTATAAATTCAATAAATAAATAAAATACCATAAAAATAACAGATATATACATAAAAAGTTTAACCTAGATATTAAAATAAAAGGATAAACCCCTCTCAATATTGCTAGCCATGATCTCAAATACATGATGTGACATGGTATAGTTAACTAATTATCAGGTTGATCATCACATCACACACGTGGCTGTAGTAATGTACCATAATAATAACATTTTTTTTGTTAAATATATCTGTTTTATTATTATATGTGTATTTTTATTGTTGTGCTTTATCATGGATGGTTGTGAATAAAATGGTGGCAAGTGTAATTTCTTCTTATTTAGCAACAAATTGGTTATAAAATAAATTTTGAGACATGCTTGAGTCAATAATTCTCCATTCTTGAAAATGAATTTTATTTTGCAAAGCCAAATACAAACTGCAACTCTTTGTTAAAATGATTTCATTCCATACATGCACTTTGTACTTCAAGTGAAAATGAGATTTTTTATAGTTATTTAAATCCTAATTATATAATCAGTTGACCTAAAACTTGATAATTTATAATTTATATTGTTTTAGATTAAATAAAAAATAACTCAATAAAAACCTTGGGTCGAATCAAGAAAAAACTCAACTCTCAACTTGTTGATTAAAAAAAAAACTAGTCAAAAAACATTTTAATATCTTAAAAAATTATTTAAACTTAAATTGATCCTCCCAACTTGTTATAACCAAATTTTTTTTATTTTTTTATTTTTTAAAAAAATATATTTTTAACATTAACAAAGATCTTCATAAATTCTAAACACACATAAACACATATATAAAAGAATTTTCAAAAAGGAAGAAGGAATAAAATGCAATTTGGAAATAAGTTAAATAATGAAGATTTGTTAGACTGATCCTCGTATTTGTGTTTGTACCAAGGGTTTTGTGTCCTTTTCCAATTTGGAAATAAGTTAAATAATGAAGATTTGTTAGACTGATCCTCGTATTTGTGTTTGTACCAAGGGTTTTGTGTCTTTTTCTTCCTTCTTCCCTATATAAACACAGGCTGGGTTTAGGATCTAAAGAGCCACAATCAGACATGGGAGAGGAGAGGACACGGAAAACTCAAGAAATCAAGGCTTCAAGGAATAGTTAGAATGAGAGAAGGAGAAGGAGAGTGATAGTGAGCTTAAAGATAGATTTGGATTATTTCCATCTAAAGTGATCACTAATGACCCTTACCCTCATTTATTTATCCATTTAAATTAATTAACTGATTTTGATCAATGTTACTATTTGACTTCCGGGAATTTTTTTCAAAAATCAACCAGAGATTAAATTTTAATTGAAAAATTAAGGATAAAAAAGACTAATTTGCAAGAAAAATAAAATTAGATATTAAAATAAAAATATCAAAGTTTCAGGGACTAAAATGTATTTTTCTTTGCAATCATTTTACTGTGCATACCTTTATATGATTCTAGTAGGTACTAGCCCTTACCCAACCCTACCTAATCGAATTAATTTTAGGTATTTTCGGCTCAACCCATTAATGAACCATTTAAATTTTGTATCGATCTATTTATGACATACACATGCGAGTTGGTTAATGGGATAAGGATAGCCTTTGTCATCTCTACACGTCATGTGTGAGTACTCATACACATCACATACATTCATCCTAGTTCTTTGTAACATGTGGAGTTGATTCGTATGACAAAAAGAATACACATTTAATTTGAGGAGGTTTTAAATTTGAATTCTATAATTATATTTTATTTCAAATAATATCAGCTCTATCATAGAAATATCTTAAATTTTAAATGAGAATTCCATGTGTAGACGTAAAAAAGAGAGATGTTATTTGTTGGATGTCCATGCGAGCAAAAAGTGATTTTTTTATGTAAAAAATTAAATTGATGTTTTTTTTTAAATTTTTATAGCTTTAATATATTCATATGAAAAATTAAAAAAATACTTAGAAAATATTATTTTAGTATATTTTTAATTAATGTTTTTTTTTGAAAAAAAACATGACGCCACTGTATGCTAAGACATCATCAAATAAGGAGAAGTTATTATAACAGCCGAAACACTTTCTAATCCAAGAACAAATATATAAAGCAATCATTAATCTTAATAATATCGTAATAATATCAATTAATCAAAATACGAAATAATAAAACTATATATAAGAGAAAATGGAAACCATTAATTATGAAAATAAGATTCTCATAGGCAATAAATAGTCATGAAACTACGTGTTCTTACAGCCATGCCATTGTTGACCGTGTAATGAAGAAGTCAAGTGTCCTTTCATAATCAGTGATTTGTAACTAAAACATCTCTCATTGCTGAATTATCGGGCATTTAGCCTCACAGCACTCCCTAGTTGTGAGATTTATGCGTAGAACGTTAGTATTAAAAAAACTTCATAAATCCGGGGAAAAGGCCTTTCAAGAAGCATTTGCGTCTCTTGCACGATTTAACTAAATTTAATCCATTTTTCAATTGTTAATCCTAAAAGCATATCGAATATCTTTCTAATTCCAGATTATTCTCTATAGAATCAATTTGGAATAACTATTTAGCATTTTCTATTGGCCGGAAGTTACGTCCGGCGCCGAGGATCATTATGAGGACAGCTGACTCTTCGAACCCACCATCTGTTGGCATGGGGACAGAACCAAAGTAGCGAAAATTTATTTCATCAGCTGGGCCGCGCGCGATTTTGTCTTTAACTCAAAGATGGAGTGCAAGGTCAAAGAAAACCATTTTGGTGGTTAAATGATAAAAATTGGAAAGCATTTTAACAGAAAATTCAATAAATATCTTATCGTGATAAAATAAAATAAAAAATCTACTAAAAAACAAAATAAAATAAAAAAAGAAAAAAGCTTCATTGCACGGCCTAGGTGGCCTAGTTGGCCTAGCAAGCCTAATGGTTTCTGGCATTCATCTTGTATAAACAAATAGATTGAGGCTTGGAAACATTTATGATATCGAGTTGAATTCTCGGTTTCTAACCAATTTTTTTGCTACTTTAAATGCATAAATAGGCGGACAAGGGTTTCAAATATATGAAGCAATCAAATTAGATTTTTAGATTAAATTAAAAGTTGAATTATACCTACTCAAGATTAAAAAATAATATAAATTTAATGTCAAATCAAATAATTAATAAACAAATTTGTATAAAAATTAAATATAAAAACTTGATTAAACCTTTAATTAATCAATTTAATTTAATCGTGAGCCTAATTAATTTTTTGATTAAGTGTAAGAATTAATTTGCATCAAATTAAAAGATTTAATTAAGTGCAATAATTTAATTGAACTTTTAATTAGTCAAGTTAATTTTATTAAAAACTTAATTGATGAAAAAATAAGTTTACAAGTTTAATTTAAACTTAATTGAGAAGACTAGAATTTTAAAGAATTAAATTTAATTTTTTTTAAATCAATTGGATGAAATCATGGAAAAAATTACAAGAAAATCAAAATTTGAGGATCAATTTAAAACCAAGTTGAAGAGATTCGAAACCAATAACTAACATGTAAAATGCACAAGACTTCAAGTATTGAAATCAAAGACAAATATAAAGAAAATTAAAAGTTAAATAATTAATTATGAATCAATTTATATAAATTAAAAATTAATGATCAAAATAAAAAATGCGTTGAGCTTCAAGGAGCGAGTTTGAGTTTAACAGGAAAAAAATTAAATGGAATTGAAAGTTATGAAATATTAGGGGTGCAAAAAAAAATAAAAATTAGAGATTAATTTGACTTTGAATTAAATCCAAATTCTAAAACACTAATTAGCCAAGGTTTATCAAAAAGACATTATTTTATTTAAATAAGCAATGTGTTTTGATCAAAACATGTGGTTTCGTTTAAAAAAAACATCATTTTAATTAGTCTAAACTAAAAAATAAAACGAGGGCCAAGTAACTTGTCTTCTGGCCACTGCAAATATTTTTCTTCCTTAAAGACCTCGTGAAGGCTGGTTTTGTTGCCACCTCCCAAGCTCGAAATCACCTTTATCTCTTCCTTGAACAAGACAATGAACATACCTCTTCAAACCCTATATGTTGTACTCCTACCTGGACAAAAGAAAAGCTCCTTTGCAGTTTTGAAGGCACTACTACAAGAAGCAAAAACCGACACCCCAACTAACTATGTTTGCGAGTGCACCTGATTTTATTCACTGTGAAACATTGTAAAGCCTGACCCTTAGTAAATGACTTGGGTTAATTCTTTTACATCGACGAGAGAGAATGGTCTAACTCATGGCTCTTGAAAAAGATCTCAATAGCCCTTTAAAAACTCACGCATAAGGCCAAGAAAAAGAGGAAAATGCTAAAAAATAAAAACTGTATTATCATTATACTTAGAAAAAAATACTAGTTAATGGATATCATAACAAATTTGAAATTATTCATTGAGATTGGA
>NW_011504713.1:0-5228 GCF_000495115.2 Populus euphratica | reverse complement strand
TGCTTTTATTGGCTGAATCTTAATCAAAATGAATTTAAACACTCTAAGCCACCAATCTCAGGGAAATTTCCTCAACTAAGCATGCAGTTCCCCCCTATCATGTCAAAAACTTGGGACGCAATCCTGCGTTTTCTTGTTTCAATTGACTGAATCATTTCTGTATTAAAAGGAGTAAACAAAGGGTCAGACGTCATAAACCAATCTTATAACAACATTTACAGAGACTAGATCAATGCATCAGCCAACCTAGCCACTACTATCCAAAAGGGAAACCTTTTAACTGACAGTTTTCCTATGACGCTCACACCTCTCAATCTGAAATGTATTTTCTCAAATAACCTCTCACAGCAGCTCAAGCAGGAGTTCAAAAAAAATCATTTCACAAAGTATATATCTTGCAGCAAGGAGCAACACACCTCTACTCTGAAACTCCCATACCAGCAAAGAATAAGCAATGAATTATGAAACAAAGTATCGGTTCACAACTGGAAGGATAATTCAAAGAAAATCAGCGGAAAAAGCTAGAAAAAGCTCAAAATTCCAGCAGCAGAGCGAAAAAAAAAATAAAAAAAGGAGTGAAAATGGCCTGACACACTTACCATGAAAGGGGACGGAAAAGCCAGCAGCAAAAACGACTTAAAATGTTGAGGACCGCAAAGGACACTGACACTGGAACCTTCGAAAGCAAAAAAGCAGATGATCAAGAGGAATAAAAATGCAGAAGTGCATCGAAAACAAAAGGCAAAAAGTGGGGAAATCAAACTTTTACATGAGAAAATCCAACACCAAAAGAAATCAAGAAAAAGAGTATAGAGGAGCGTAAGCAACCCATCCCAAACAAAGTTGAAAAGCTGCAATCCAAACTGCTTAAATAATAAAACTAAGGAAGGGAAGAAAAAAAAGAGATGATGCATCCTGCCTCTGTCTAAGCAGAAAAGAAAAAAGGAGAAGAGCCAGTACACCCTAAAGTAGAACCTAAAGCATTATGTATGAGCAGGAGAAAAGGGCAATGTATGCATGCCATGCTGACCAAAAAAAAACAACAGGATGCCACAAACCATGCACAAAGGAACAGTTTAGATTAGACATGCTTGAAAGTGCACGAGTATTAAAAAAAATTCCCATAACCTAACCCGGTCAAAGCCAAACTAAACCAATCAGAATCCCTCACCATGAATCCATATTTCCAGCCCATGAAAAAGCAGGACAACTCTCCCCTCAACGAAAGACATTCCTAGCAACATGTCAACCTCAACATGCATTCAATGGATGGACGTCGGCTCAAAGAGCCCAGACCCGTAACGCCCTCCCCGCCTTTCATGAGCAAGGAGAAACGCCCCCAGCTCTGGGAAACCCAAAACAACAGCCTTAGAACCTAGCAGAATGATCCAACACCC
Organism: Populus euphratica; assembly: GCF_000495115.2. NCBI lineage: Eukaryota > Viridiplantae > Streptophyta > Magnoliopsida > Malpighiales > Salicaceae > Populus > Populus euphratica. The sequence goes on along the minus strand of NW_011504713.1, from coordinate 3,831 downwards.
ATCAAGCAATAACATGGCTAGATTTATGGAAGCAACTTATGGGTAGCCTCAAGTGAGACTGTCAAACGCATGTTAGGCCCTAAATTCCTGGAAAAGGAAGCTTGCCAGCCGAGAGAAATGCTAGCAGATCAATCATAGAAAGAGAAGAAAGATAAAGGCCCTGTTACGCCCAGCCAAGCCACTGAAAACACCAAGTGAAACAGAAGAGAACCTGCCCATAAAAGAGCCAGCCATAAAAGCAAGTACATAGTGCCCCAGCAGAACTATGAACCTATAAAGAGCTGCCCTGTTGTGGTGCATAGAAACTAGTCTCTTTTTTCTTTTTTTTTTTAGATTAACATGAATATTTAAGCTAGTTTATGTGCACCACAGTTATTGATAATACTTAAATGATCATAATCACCAACTTGCCTCAGTGCCTCAATGCATCTATTTAAAATTTATTTAGAGTGTCTTTGTTTTTAAAATAATTTTTGTAATTATAATTAAAAAAAAGTGGTTAGATTATTTGTATATTTGAATATATATTTGTTAAAATTTATGATTGAGAAGATTATTTGTAGTAAAAACATGTATAAAATATTTAATGAAAATGTGGTTGTTTTTTAAAATATATTTTACTTAAAAATATTATTTTTTATTTTTAAAAAATTATTTTGAACATCAACATATAAAAATAATTTAAAAATACAAAAAATATATCAATTTAAAACAAAAAATTAAAAAAATTAAAAATTTTTAAAGCATTTTTAAAATATAAAAATACACAAAATCTTACATTAAAAAAATATGTAAAAACCTATAAAAAAAGTTATATTTTAAATTAAATCTCCTAGTACAAAATATAATTTGATTTATTATCAAATATTTTATTATATTTGTTTCTTCACTAATATAAAAGCCGGTGAAAAACAAACCCAGCCTTCGAAGTCGGCAAACTACCGCTCTCTATATATGGAATCAAGTGATTTGTCTGCCAATAATGTATAAATAGAATTCCTCATCTAATCTTTAACTGTGCGAAAATGCCACATCAAGACTACTTGTGTTTCTCTTAATCAGGTTAATCAGGAAAAACACATTTCCCTACATCAGCACGGTGTATCTAGATAAAATTTTTAGGGCATTTATCTCAAGATTTAAATATTAAAAAAATCAAAAAATAAATTATTCTTCAAAGTTAAAATTGATGGGACTTTGGAAATAAAGATTTACAATCTTTATTTTTTATTCTATATATATTTTTAAGGTATTTTTTTGTAAAATATTTTTATATTTTTTATTTTAAAAAATATTTATTTAAATATTAAAGAGTTTTCATCTCTATTAAAAAAAATCTTTTATAAATATTTACTATAAGTTACTTTAACTTATTATCAAATATAAGCTATTAAATATTTTAATTAAAAATAAATAAAATTATTAAAACTAATTGATTAACTAATTATTTAATACAGAAAATTTATTTTTAAACTAATTAGATTTTTGAAACTTCATAAATGTTGATAATAACAATGAAGGTGAAAATAGGAATTGTTTAGAGGTGAAGATAATCACGGTGGTAATAATGATTTGGATAATATTGTAAATAGAATGATGCTTATAAAATATTTTACAAAAATTTGATAAGCTGAAAGTATTTAATTAACAAATTAGGTTTAAAAACTAAGTATAACATATTTTATATTTTATAAAATATATGATAAAGAATAAAACTAAAAAATATATTTTATGCAAAAATAAGCGTGCTCTTTTATATATATATATATATATTCCAACCTTAGGGCATCAAAACAAATTGATAGGAGTAAAATTGACCTATTCAACAGGATACTCGACAACCTGATTGTTTAACGAGGGAGAATTGAGTTGTTCATGGGAGAGGTTGGCTATTCTATAACTGAATAGCTGCCTGCCATCAAATTTACATGAGCAAATTCAGTTTCGGTACTAATTATAACTACCTGGTTCGTACATTAACTGTACAGTATTAAGGCTTCAGTCGGTATAAACTAGTGGATATGACAATAAAGAATTAGGTGAGCTGGACTTATCACAACCCACATCTTTAGAGGGTGCATGTTAAAGATGGTGCATGATTAGTCTAATATATTTGTAATAATTATTATTTAAAGTATTTTTTATTTAAATATTATTTAAATAATATAAAAATATAAAAAATTATTAAAAAAACATAATCTCAAATAATTCTTTATAAGCCAACAAAGTATTAGTTTAGCATTTAAGACACCACTATATCCCTATAAATATAAAAATATAAATTTAATTTTTAAAAAGTACATTTGTTGGGAAAAATAGTTACAAATCTCAAATAAAACTAATCTTATTCTTTAAAAAAAATGTGAGGATATTAGATAAAATAAAAATCTTCAATGGGAGAGGTTGGCTATTCTATAACTGAATAGCTGCCTGCCATCAAATTTACATGAGCAAATTCAGTTTCGGTACTAATTATAACTACCTGGTTCGTACATTAACTGTACAGTATTAAGGCTTCAGTCGGTATAAACTAGTGGATATGACAATAAAGAATTAGGTGAGCTGGACTTATCTCAACCCACATCTTTAGAGGGTGCATGATTAGTCTAATATATTTGCAATAATTATTTTTAAAATTATTTTTTATTTAAAAATATATTTAAATATTATTTAAATAGTATAAAAATATAAAAAAATTATTAAGAAAACATAATCTCATACAATTCTTTATAAACTAACAAAGTATTAGTTTAACGATTAAGGTGCTACTATATCTCTACAATAATAAAAATACAAATTTAATTTTTAGAAAGTGTACTTGTTAGGAAAAATAATCACAAATCTCAAATAAAACTAGTCTTATTCTTTAAAAAAAAATATAAAAATATTTGATAAAACAAAAAATCTTCAAAAAAATAACATATATCTATATATTAATTATGATTATTAAACTTCATTTAGATCGATCAAGTGATTGAATTATAGTTATCTAGGTTTTATCAAATTAGTTATTAATATATGAAAAAGTTTGATTTTGAAAAATTAAGAATATATATTCTCTCAATCTCTCTCCAGCAAATCCTCACTTGACAACACCACCACTTCAACGGCTCCATCTCCTTCCTCTGATCCCTTCACACCTTCCTTTGGATAACAGGTTCGCCAATAAAAGGAAATCAATTTAATTTTTTGTTTGCCTCCTTTTCTTTTTCTTTTTCTTTTTTCAATTTAATTTTTTTTTACCTTGTGAGTCCTTTACTTAACCAGGCCAATTACAAAATCTAATTTTTTAATATGTATAACCCAGCCAAAGCTCTGGTTCAACTCGTAGGCCGGGTTTTGCAACAAGGCATTTAATGAAGCTGATATTTTTATTGATGCTGTCCTCTCAAGATGAGCCCGTGCAAAATAAAGATCATGCGGACAAGTCTTTGTGGTTGGAACTCAAGTAATTCTGTTTCATCATTGGCACAATGATTTTTTTAAGATTAACATAATAATAATTAATAATGATTTAACCATGACAGCCTTCACCCAGACAATGGTAATCTAACTTAGGAGTTCTGCTTGAATGCAATAAATCCCACTCAATTACCTCCTCTAATGTAATTAGTATATGGTCAAATTCTAGGTTTACACAATAATATTCTTGATGAGATTCTATACCTTCCCTAATTTAATCTTTTATGCTTTGACCTAAGATTGGCAAGCTTCTCTTGGTTTATTATTCATCAAAATTAAACGAGGCTATAATATATATATATATATATAAGTATTATGGAAAAAGCTTCAGTGATTTTTTTAAAATTAAAGGCCACCGATATAAAACTA
>NW_011504847.1:0-4877 GCF_000495115.2 Populus euphratica | reverse complement strand
TAAAAAAATTATCAGCATTGAAAATCACGGTACTATTGTGATGAAGGCAAGATTGAATGCGGCCAGTTTTTAGACATCAGACCCCCAAAAAAAAAAGTTGGTGACACGTCGGCAATTTATTACCAAAAAGAAAGCCATATAAGTTGCTAAGTAACTCCAGGAAGAGGTAGACGCATCACTGACTCATCCCATCTACTCCTCTCTCTCTTTAAAAGTCTCTTCCTTTCTCTCTGGTCTCTACGACACCACAGCTGCAACCAACCACAATGGCTACCTTTTTTCTTCTACTATTTTCTCTTCTGTTCTTCCCTGCTTCTGCTCATATTCAATGTAAGCAAAAGCCTCCTTTTTAAATGTAGTAGGGGTAGTTGTTATAGTATATAATAAATGTACTTGACATGTTACTAGATTTGAAATTATAACTTGCATTTAGTGCTTGATCTGCTTTCCCATTGTTTGTTTATGAGGGCCTTTTTATTTTTATGGGTTATTTCCAAAATGTGTATCCTTGTTTTCATGGGGTTTCATTTATCCGTATTGTAGCTTTGTCATGAGTTTCATTGAATATTGCTTTTTTAGATTTGAGTTTGCTTTGTTCAAACTGGGTGCTGGTTGTGTTATTAATCGTTGTAGTACGATCATAGATCTCTGTTTTTTAGTTTACACTTTGGACCCATTTCTGCTCTGCTGGAGCTTATATTGTTTTTTGTTTGCTAAGAGATTGGAGGAAAGTAGGCAACTTTAGTTTTTGAATCTTGGGTTCTCTAGTTCTTGGTCCACAAAAGTCAACCTTAGTGATTTGGTGTAATTAGTTGAAAGAAAATTCCAATTTTTGCAACCAAATGATAAACAAATGTGGCAAATAAGAGAGTTTGTTGTTTCCAAGGATTAGTTGTTGAAGATCTATGAAAACTCGAAGTTTGGTTAGTGAAGACAAGATCTAAACTTGTATTCTTGACTGTGGGAGACTTCTTGGTCTTCCTAATAGCTAATGAGTTTTCGATGAGTGAGATTTGTTAGAAGAAAGAAAGAGAAATGTGGGAAAGAAAATAGAACTAAGTCTAAGATGGGTCTCAATATAGGAGATGTACAGAATTCTTTTCTTTCTTAGAAATATGATTCATGTGCAACTATATAGCTCCTTCCCTCCCCGTTTGAAATGCTTAAAAGCAGGTACGTGACCCACATTTTGAGATATACCAGTGGTACTTTTCACTGATCTGGAACCATCCAAAAAGAAGTCTTTTGCCGCCAGAGTTATCACGGTTGCCCGGAGCAAGGCAGAGGAATTGAACATTTAGGAAAACACTGATTTTTCTTCGATAAATCTTGCGTTCAGCTTGTATATGGCTTCTTAAAAGACTTTGGCAGTTTGTCCCCTTCTAATTAGAGCTTTATTGTGCTCAATACATCTTTGCTAGCCTTAAACAAGAGGATGATATGCTGTTATTTTAGTTTTTTTCTTTTATTTGGGAATTTGTCGTGGGTTCATGTTTTCAAGAATTATGTCCCCAGATCCGTGTTTGGCATGTGGAAAGAAAGAAATAGGAGAATGACATCCTAGATGAATTAATGTCCAAGTTGATGGCATTGCTGAACTGAAGTGATACTCGTGTCCATCTTAGGAATTGGATGGAACAAGCTTGCTAAACAAAGCTGGCTTGAAACAGACTCTTAAGAAATTATGATGCCCTTATGTTTAGCTTCTTTTGCAGGCTACTGTGACATTTATTTTAGTATGGAACTGTTTGTTAGAAAATAATATAAATTATATTTTGAGATCTTATCTAATAGCTTAAGTTATTAGGCTGAAATGGTTTTTTTACATGATATCAGAACTTTAATGACTAAGAGGTCATGAGTTCGAAACTTATCATTTTTATTTATTTAACAAAATTAAACACAGAGTAATGTAGACCTGTGTAAATTTCAAACTCAAATGATTTTTACTTGAAGGGGTGTGTTAGAGAATAATGTAAATCATATCTTCGAACCTTACCTAACTTTAAAAATCCACAGTGCAAGTTGTTAAAATTTATTTTTTAATCAGACTATAATTACTTATGTTAATGGAAGAATCTAAAGCACTTTATCTGGTAGTATGTATGGGGAATAGTTGTTATGAGAATCAAGTCCCTGCTGCACACATCATTTACTTTATTTATTTACTACCCGGGGTTTCATAAAATTTTCTTTTACTCACTTGTAACAGATGTAGCAAGAGTAACAGATAACCCTGCAGATCAACTTGTTGCTGCGCTTAACGATAATAGAACTGCGAAAAAGGAATCAACCCTCTATGACAACCCAGGCCTAGGCTGCATTGCTTTGCAGTACATAAAAGCGTACCAAGGGGATTGCAATGTTGTAGGAGGAGATGATGCCAAGAAGCCTTCTGATTCTCAATTCGCTGATACATTTGCCCCCAATTGTGGCGTCACAGCCTCAACTCTCAGCCAGATCACTGGTCGTTTAGTTGCCTGCCAGTCCAAATATGTTGAGCCTTCTAAAGCATTCTCAGAAATTCTAATGAAGGATAGCAAGAGCTTAGAAATACTCCACAATAAAAATCACACAGAAGTAGGGGCTGCTGTTACTGGCACTGATGGTGGGGCTCCCTATTTTTGGTGTGTTTTGTTCAGCAATGGTAAGCGCAATAGTAGCTTTACTTTGGAGGGAGGCGAAGCTAAGATAACAAAGCCTGGGTGCTTTAGTGGTGCCAACGATGTGTGCAGCAGTGCTAATGATTGGCCTCGGTCGATCACTCTGTGGTCCTACATCGCCACGGCCTTCATTTCAGCTGCATGTGCCTTTGGTTTATAGATGCTATATCATGTCTTCTCAGAGTTTAAGCTATTTTTTCACCTGATTTTGGGCCATCTTTTGCTCCATTGTATTGGTTGGCATGCGTGGCCTCTGCATTATCTGTACTCTAATTCATTTTCAGTTTATTGATTCATATTATGTATGTCGAGTGCAATAATGTGCTTTCATTCTCTTTAATTATGTCTCCATTTCTTAAAATTCTGTATTACTGAGGTAGAGGGACATCAATTTATTTTCTCTCTTGGGGGATTCTTCTTTTTTCTTTTGGTTAATAGGGAGGCATATATAGCCTGGGGATGACAACATGAACCCTTCGATCAAAATGCTACTTCACCAAAAATGCTACTTCACCTACTTCACCGAGAAAGCCGGTGTTAGGAAATATAGTAATGAAAATTTTTTAAAATATTTTTTATTTTAAAATATATTAATTTAAAATAAAAAATAAATTTTTTTAAAAACTTTTTAAAGTACCAATCACTTCATTAATGAAAAATATTCTGCAGGAAAGATTGGAACTTTGAAATGATAGTGCAGAAAACACAAGAGTCCTCCAGCGGCTTGCTCGTGCGGTCCCTCCCTTCACAACATGTGTATTGTTTGCGAGAGCAAGTTATGAAATTCTTTTTTTCTCTCTTATATTTGTTATGATAATATCATTTTATTTCTGAAGGGACGGTTGCACGGTCAAAGTTGTCTGAATTGCACGACAGTTGTTTCAGTAGTAGCAGCAAACCCCCCGCTTGTGAGATGCATGTCTCATGTCTCATTAGCGTACATGGTTTTTGGATGACAAATATCTGTCAAAATACGTATTGTTGTCAAAAACAATCCGTGTCTGTTTTAGAATTAAATCCTGGCAAATCCAACACCTGAAAGATTGACAAAATACTATAATAAGTACACTTTGTGCTGTTTCTTGCGGTCATTAGAGTTAAGGTAATGGCGACACAAGCGGTTTTTTTTGTTCTTTATATAATTTTAAACTAGAGTAATGAATAATAAAATTAAAATAAATAACTTTAAAAGTAGATTAAAACAAACTAAAACCACCTCCTACTAATTTTTGAAGCCGTTGATTCTGATTGTCAATATGAGACTAGCCCCGTACAAGTTAATAAGAAAAAAACAGCAAGAAAAAACTAAAACTAAACTAAAAATATCATCTTAAAAAAAAAGACAAAAACTAAGTATACCTTTTAAACGTGGTCAAATCTATAAAACTCGTAACTCATAAAATTTAAGACCTGAGTTGAATTAAAAGGTTTAATTTTTAGTTAATTTAATTTTGAATAATAAAATTATAAAAAAATCATTTTTCAAGACTTGTAAAAGCAAAAAAAAAAAGATAACAATAAAAATAATAGGGATTAAATTTAATAGATAAAATCTAAAAAATAATTTAAAACAAAACAAACAACAATAAAAAAAATAAAAAAGAGTAAAATTGAAAAACAAATTATAATTTTATAATACAAGCATGTTTTTATTTATTTCTTTTTTTAAATGTGACCCGAGGCATAAACATGACTAGGGAAAAAAAGTTGACATGTGGACAAAAAAAAGAAACAACTGGGAATGTACAATGAAAAAAAATCTTAAAAAGATAGGAAAAAAACATAATCACTAATTATATAAATATTGAACGATAAAATTAAAAAAAAAATATAAACTTTAAAATAGGAAAAAATCAAAAAAAACCTCAGACTAATCTTTTAAATTTGGATGAACGTCTCAAATTTACAGCCCATTAAATCCTAGATTCGGGCTAAATTAAGAAACTTAATTTATAACTAATTTAATATTAATTAACCAAAATAAACCTAACAAAGAGCAATAGTTAAAAAAACATAAGAAAACCCAAATTATTTTTAAAACTAGTGGAAAATCCTAGAGAAAACAAATAAGAAAAAATTTACCTTGAATAAAACAAATAGTAGTAAAAAAAACTAAATTTAAAAAATAAAATAGAAAAAGAGGGATGAAATAGAAAAAGAATTCTAACCTTATAAATTGTTTAGAAAAATCATCTTAAATATTAAAGGAATGAG
>NW_011504753.1:0-5132 GCF_000495115.2 Populus euphratica | reverse complement strand
GGCCTGCATTAAAAATAGACATGTACCACAAATTATAGGTATCTTATATTATTAGATACATTATTATAAAACATATTTTAGTTAAGGAGTTATTGATACTTCAAGTGCAAAATGATGATATAAAACCTTGATAAAAATGCACTTTTAAGTACTAATCAAATCAATAGTTTCCAATTTTGGCCTATAAAATGAGGCATTTGCCACATTTAGGCATCTTGGTCTCTAGATCAAGATCATGCTTTTGCTTTCTCTCTTTGTATTTTTTGTAATGTTTATGCTTTGCTTTCATTAATATCAAATATGCCTTTCATTTCCTTTCCTTTACTTAGTTAACTTTTAGCTTATTTATGTTCTTATTTTGTTTATCTATTTTTCTTTCTTTCATTATGTCTAGCTAAGTTAATTATGTCAAGGTGAAACGGTTACACTAATGGTGTAAGAATAAGTATAATGTAAACTGAATATGGACTTTAATGTTTGATACTAACATGTTTTATATTTGTTATCTTGTCCACTCTTTAATACTTTGCTTGATAAATAATTAATCTTGATTTATGTTGTATAACACTAGGTACAACAAATGCTTGGCACTTTCATAGTTTATACTGTATGATATACCCGACACCTAAGCTATGAAAGGAACTTGATTTGTTGTTAACATAAGTTATAATCATGAATGCTTGATGAGATTTACAAGTATTAGCATTAATCGAATAAGATGACTAATGTAATCATGTTAACAATCTATAATCTGATTGGAACCTCCTTTATGTGTGGTTTCCAATTGAATAATAAGATTTTATATTATACTTGTTTGACATACCATTAGTGGAATCTCTAACCTTGACATTTGTTATTATCATTGTTTAATCGTTACATTAATATTCCTTCTCAAAGTTCTCATCTTCTTCTTCTTCTTCTCCTTCTTTTTCTTTATTATTATTATTATTATTATTGTTATTATTGTTATTCTTGTTATTGTTATTGTTATTGTTATTGTATTATTGCAGAAGATGTTAGAAATTCCTGTTCCACAGCATGATCAAGAAAAGACTATGCATGATGGTGCACTTGTTCTTGTAGGATTCATGTGGTCTCTAAGTGTTCTAGCACAGTTATTGTCATTATTCTCATTATGAAGTGGAGTGTTCTAGCACGGTTATTCTCATTATTCTCATTATGAAGTGATTGATTATCTTCTTCGGCCATATTTTCTGAAAATGATGAGGATACCCTACAAAGTCTACCACTTGATGTATGTGACCACACTCTCATGCACGTGTAGGAATAGAATAAAAGGAAAAAGAAAACAAAAGAAGAAGAAACAAGAGAAAAGAAACAAAGTTATATACAAGAAAAGTGAAAAGAGAAAATAAAATAAATATTATAATTTATACAAAACTTACCTCCCCGGCAACGGCGCCAAAAACTTGACATGACTAAAAGATTGATGTCTTCTCCCAAGTGTAGGAGTGTCGAAGTAATAAATAACCCAGCAAGACCGGGGTCGAATCACAGGGAGGTTAATTTTACAACTTATAAATAATAATAATACAACAACAATAACAATAACAATAACAACAACAATAATAATAATAACAATAATAATAATAATAATAATAGTAGTAGTAGTAATAATAATAATAATAATAATAAAGAAAGAGAAGGAGAAGAAGAAGAAGATGATGAGAACTTTGAGAAGGAATATTAATGTAACAATTAAACAATGATAATAACAAATGTCAAGGTTAGAGGATCCACTAATGATATGTCAAACAAGTATAATATAAACTCTTATTATTCAATTGGAAACCACACACAAAGGAGGTTCCAATCAGATTATAGATTGTTAACATGATTACATTAGTCATCTTATTCAATTAATGTTAGTACTTGTAAATCTCGTCAAGCATTCATGATTATAACTTATGTTAACAACAAATCAAGTTTCTTTCATAGCTTAGGTGTTGGTTATACCATACAGTATGAACTATGAAAGTGCCAAGCATTTGTTGTACAAAGTGTTATACAACATAAATCAAGATTAGTCATTTAACAAGCAAAGTATTAAAGAGTGAACAAGATAACAAATATAAAACATGTTAGTATCAAACACGAAAGTCCATATTAAGTTTACACTATACTTCTTCTTACACCATTAGTGTAACCTTTTCACCTTGACACAATAAATTGAGCTAGACATAATGAAAGAAAGAAAAATAAATAAACAAAATAAGAACAGAAATAAGATAAAAATTAACTAAGTAAATGAAAAGAAATGAAAGGCATACACTTGATATTAATGAAACCAAAGCATAACCATTACAAAAAATACAAAGAGAGAAAGGAAGAGCATGATCTTGATCTGGAAACCAAGATACCTAAATGCATGGCAAATGCCTCCTTTTATAGGCCAAAATTGGGAACTATTGATTTGATGACTTATTGATGAGTGGGTGGCCAACTCTTGACTTGGTGACAATCCTTATCTTCTCTTGTCGGCCCAAAAAGTCATTGATAACTTCAAAATTGGAACCACTTTCAAACATGCAAGTTGTAGCCAATTGTCTCAGCTGTCTTGTGTAAACAATTCAGCTCATTCAGACTTCTAGAATTCCAGTTATGGCCAAAATACCAATCAGTGCTTGGGCTGGAGGACAGATTCGGGCTTCTTTGTTGTTGCTACAATTTGGACTTAAAAATGGCCTTTCTAGATCTTGGGCTCCATATGAAAGTTGTAGGCCTATGTCTTACCTTTCCATCCATATAAAGTGGACCTAAATCTGAGATCTACAACTCTAGATATGATCCAATTACCGAATAGTATTCCGGTATGGACTGCACCGACATCTCTTTTCGGAGTTTAGCCATCTCTTTGTCCTTTCAATTTCAATTCTTAGATTCATCAATCAATCCTTTCATTTATATGATAGACCTGCATTAAAAATAGACATTTAACACAAATTATAGGGATCTTATATTATTAGATACATTATTATAAAACATGTTTTAGTTAAGGAGTTATTGATACTTCAAGTGCAAAATGATGATATAAAACCTTGATAAAAATATAGTTTTAAGTGTTTTGCTAAACATATCAATTTTTTTACTTTAGGATTTTTGCTAGCTCACTAGAGTACCGAAGACAAAAGAAAATTTTTGAGCAACGTGAAGAATTTTTATTGGGATGACCTTTACTTATTCAATTATTGTCCTGATCAAATATTTCAAAGATGCATTCCCGACAATGAGGTAAGTAATTTCATTAAATTTTGTCACTCTAAGGCACGTGGGGATCATTTCTCATAAAAAAAGAGAACTGTAGAAATCTTACAGAGTGGATTTTACTGGCCCACCATATTCAAGGAATCACATGCATTTCGCAAAACTTGTGAAAATTATCAAAAGGTGGGATTTATTTCAAAACACAGAGAGTCTTTAAATAATCTTCTATTGACTCTTAAGTCTCATCATAGTCAAGATAAGCATCGTGCAATTCATGACTTATGAACCCATTTTCATAAAAAACATGCTTGATATAGTCTTGGGAATCTGACTAAAAAAGACCCTGTTTACTAGTTTTTAAGAAAACTAGATGGGAAGCCTATCCCCGACCCATAAAGGGCTTTTAAGCCATTCTTGGACGTAAAACCAAGGGAAGATGTGAGCCACAATCACAACTACCTGTACATATACATGCTTTTTCAAAAGTAAATAAATAAATAAATAAAGAGAGAGAGAGAGAGTGTGTGAGACTCTAGCTCGCCTACATAGAGGTGGTATGATTGCCTTTCTAATTTCTTATCTATAAAATCCCCTCTTCCTTGCTTTCATTTCTACTCAACCCATACATTCAACAAATACAGAAGTGTGTAGAAATGGCAAGTTCCTCAGGTCATCATATAAAATATATTTGTGTTTTTGATGGATCTAGTCCAGGGAAAGAAAAAGAGTTTTTAGAATCAGCAAATCATCTTGGTCAAGTGCTAGCTGAGAGAAAGATTCATTTAGTGTATGGGGGAGGCAGTCTTGGATTAATGGGAGGTGTGTCAATATCTGCATTTTTAGGAGGTAGTCAAGTTTTGGAGGTCGTCCCCGAAGCTTTAGCACAAGGGGTAGTCAAGTTTTGGGGGTTGTCCCTGAAGCTTTGGCACAAGGGGACATCATTGGAAAAACAATTGGAGAGGAACTTCAGGTCTCCACAATGTCGGCTCGAATGAATGCAATGTTTAACCATGCTGATGCCTTCATTGCTTTACCAGGTGGTTTAGGCACATTAGAAGAGATCTTTTATATTTCCTCTTGGGCCCAACTGCACATTCACCATAAACCCATAGGTTTGTTAAATGTTAATGGTTATTATGATAAGTTGTTGTCTTTTCTTGATCATGTTGTGGACCAGAAATTTCTAACATCTTCTGCACGACAAATTATGATAAGTTGATGCCTTCATTACTTAGTTAACTTTTATCTTATTTATGTTCTTATTTTGTTAATCTATTTTTCTTTCTTTCATTATGTCTAGCAAAGTTAATTATGTCAAGGTGAAAAGGTTACACTAATGGTGTAAGAATAAGTATAATGTAAACTTAATATGGACTTTAATGTTTGATACTAACATATTTTATATTTGTTATCTTGTTCACTCTTTAATACTTTGCTTGTTAAATGACTAATCTTGATTTATGTTGTATAACACTTGGTACAACAAATGCTTGGCTCTTTCATAGCCCATAATGTATGGTATAACCGACACCTGAGCTATGAAAGGAACTTGATTTGTTGTCAACATAAGTTATAATCATGAATGCTTGACGAGATTTACAAGTATTAGCATTAATTGAATAAGATGACTAATATAATTAAGTATTAGCATTAATTGAATAAGATGATTAATGTAATCATGTTAACAATATATAATCTGATTGGAACCTCCTTTGTGTGTGGTTTCCAATTCAATAATAAGAGTTTATACTATACTTGTTTGATATACCATTAGTGGAACCTCTAACCTTGACATTTGTTATTATTATTGTTTAATCCTTACATTAATATTCCATCTCCAAGTTCTCATCATCATCTTCTCTTCTTCTTCTCTTTCTTTATTAATGTAATTATGCCTTTCATTTCCT
>NW_011500368.1:153655-179479 GCF_000495115.2 Populus euphratica | reverse complement strand
ACCTCAGTCTTGCTGGATTATTTATTACTTCGATACTCTTGCACTTGGGAGAAGACATCAATCTTTTGCTTTTGTCATTCATCTCATCTTCTTTTTATTCCATGATCAAAATTGATTCTTTGTTATCATCAACGCAATGTTTCTTTTGTTATCCACAATCTCATTAGACTTCGTTTAAAATTTTTCTTATAACTCAAAAAATATGTCTGCAATGCTTTAAGGTTAAATGACATGTATGCATCTTTACCTTATTTGAAATATAGGTCCCCCTTCTTTTATGCTCCATCATCATAAGGTGCCTTTGTTTGCATTCCAAAGCCTTCTTTATTCTTTTGATGCATTGGCTCATTCATGTGCTAGCCATCCACTCAGCTATAAATGCAGTGCCCATCCTGGGCCGTTGACACGACTAAAAGATTGATGTCTTCTCCCAAGTGCAGGAGTGTCGAAGTAATAAATAACCCGGCAAGACCGGGGTCGAACCACAGGGAGGTTAATTGTATAAATTATAAATACAATAATACAACAATAATAGTAATAACAACAACAATAATAATAACAATAACAATAACAACAATAATAATAATAATAATTGTAATACTAATACTAATAATAATAATAATAATAGTACTAATAATAGTAGTAGTAGTAGTAGTAATAATAATAATAATAATAATAATAATAATAAAGAAAGAGAAGAAGAAGATGATGATGAGAACTTGGAGATGGAAAATTAATGTAAGGATTAAACAATAATAATAACAAATGTCAAGGTTAGAGGTTCCACTAATGGTATATCAAACAAGTATAGTATAAACTCTTATTATTCAATTGGAAACCACACATAAAGGAGGTTCCAATCAGATTATAGATAGTTAACATGATTACATTAGTCATCTTATTCGATTAATGCTAATACTTGTAAATCTCGTCAAGCATTCATGATTATTACTTATGTTAACAACAAATCAAGCTCCTTTCATAACTCAGGTGTCGGTTATACCATACATTATGGGCTATGAAAGTGCAAAGCATTTGTTGTACCAAGTGTTATACAACATAAATCAAGATTAGTCATTTAACAAGCAAAGTATTAAAGAGTAAACAAGATAACAAATATAAAACATGTTAGTATCAAACATTAAGGTCCATATTAAGTTTACACTATACTTATTCTTCCACCATTAGTGTAACCTTTTCACCTTGACATAACTAACTTAGCTAGACATAATGAAAGAAAGCAAAATAGATAAACAAAATAAGAACATAAAAGTTAACTAAGTAAAGGAAAGGAAATGAAAGGCATAAACTTAATATTAATGAAAGCAAAGCATAAACATTACAAAAAAATACAAAGAGAGAAAGGAAGAGCATGATCTTGATCTGGAAAACAAGATGCCTAAATGCATGGCAAATGCCTGCTTTTATAGGCCAAAATTGGGAACTATTGATTTGATGACTAATTGATAAGTGGGTGTCCAACTTTTGACTTGGTGACAATCCTTATCTTCTCTTGTCTGCCCAAAACGTCATTGATAACGTCAAAATTGGAGCCAGTTGAAAACATGAAAGTTGTAGGCAATTGTCTCAGCTTTCTTGTGTAAATAATTCAGCTCATTTGGACTTCTAGAACTCCAGATATGGCCAAAATACCAAACAGTGCTCGGGCTGGAAGACAGATTCGGGCTTCTTTGTTGTTGCTACAATTTGGACTTGATAATGGCCCTTTTAGATCTTGGGCTCCATATGAAAGTTGTAGGCCTATGTCTTACCTTTCCATCCATATAAATTGGACCTAAATCTGAGATATATAGCTCTACATATGACCCAATTACCGAACAGTGTTCCGGTTTGGATTGCACTGACATCTCTTTTCTAAGTTTGGCCATCTCTTTATCCTTGCAATTTAAGTTCTTCAAGTCATCAATCAATCCTTTTATTTATGTGATAGGCCTGCATTAAAAATAGACATTTACCACAAATTATAGGTATCTTATATTATTAGATACATTATTATAAAACATATTTTAGTTAAGGAGTTATTGATATTTCAAGTGCAAAATGATGATATAAAACCATGATAAAAATGCACTTTTAAGTACTAATCAGTTTGGCATCCCTAAAGCTATCATCAGTGATCGTGGCTTTCATTTCTGCAATCATTCCATGGAAGCATTGCTACGCAAATATCATGTGACTCATCGAACTTCCACAGCATATCATCCACAAATGAATGGCCAAGCTGAAATTTCCAATCAAGAAATCAAGTCCATTTTGGAGAAAAAAGTGCAACCTAACCGACAAGATTGGAGTCTATGCCTTGGAGATACACTTTGGGCTTATAGGACTACTTATAAATCACTTATAGGAATGTCACCTTATAGAATGATTTATGGGAAAGCATGTCATCTATCGGTGGAGCTTGAACACAAAGCTTTTTGGGCCATTAAACAATGCAACATGGATTATGATGCTGCTGGGATTGCAAGAAAATTGCAACTGCAAGAGTTGGAAGAAATTCAAAATGATGCTTACGAGAATGCAAGGATTTACAAAGAAAAGACTAAGAATCTTTATGACCGAATGTTTACAAGAAAGGAATTTCATGTTGGAGACAAAGTCCTTCTTTATCATTCGCGTTTGAAACTTTTTCCTGGAAAATTGTGCTCTCGTTGGATTGGATCCTTTGTTGTTTCTAATATTTTTCCTTATGGTGCAGTTGAAATTACAAGTTTAGAAACCAGCAAAGTACTCAAGGTCAATGGACATCGTTTGAAACCTTTCTATGAAGGTTGAACGGCAGAACTCACCGCTTCTATAGAGTTAGCTGAACCAATCTATGAAGAATGAGCATGCCACATGTCAAGCCAATGACATAAAACAAAAGCACTTACTAGGAGGCAACCCAACACACAAAAAGAAAAATCAGATTTGCTTTCTTTTTCCTTATCTTTTATTTTTTTTGTATTTTATTTTATTTTCTGTCATTCTCTTATGTTCCTTTGCTTTTATTTCAACATTGAGGATAATGTTGTGTTTTAAGTGTGGGGGTATTGGGAGAATTTTTATTTTCTTATTTTAGTTTTCTTTGTTGTTCTTAAAAAAAAAAATTGTGTTTGATCTTTTTAACTCCCATTGATTTTTGAGAATATGAGTATTATGTATGAGAATTAATTGAGATAGATGAAGATATAAATCAAATGAAAGAGTATGCATGCAAATTTTAAGGTTTAATTGGTTTAGGGATTGACTTTGAGAATATGCCATGTTGATTTTATAGTGTTATACCACTGCAAGTTTTTGAGCCTTCAACATTGTAATCTTTGAGTGTGCATTCTTTCAATGATATATATCTCTAGAACTTGCTTCATATCTTATTGAGATTATATTCCATTATAAATATACATGAAGATGATAAAGGCAATAGGAATTTTAAAGCACTTGAACCAAAAAATCAACCTAAAGCATATTATCCTTAGTGAGCCCCTTTTGAGCTTGTTTATCTTTTCTTTGCTTTATCCATGTATAAGCCTTAACTTTATATATATTTTCCTTTTCCCCTGGCCAAGGATTAGTAGAGCATGTACTTGTGATACTTCATGGAATTATGGTTGGAAATTATATGAAAAGACAGAAGAAGTGATGCTTGATGAAAAGATGGGCAAAATTACAAAAAAAAAAAGAAAAAAAAAGAAAAAAATGTTCCTTTATGTTCTTAAGATTTTATGTTAAAAGAGCTTAAAATCAAAAGGAGTTAAGCATTGGTGATTAAAGATGAAAAATTTATGAGCTTTGATGGAATATCTTGTTTGAAATATCATTTTTCAAAATGCTCTACTTTCTTTGATTTGAACCTTTTCTTTTACTCTCTTTTACCTCACCTTAACCTTAGCCCCATTATAACTGGAAAATAAGACCTTTTGATTCATGTTTTGTTGGTAATATGTTAGTAATGGAGATGAGATTGAAAAGCAAGCTTATGGTAGAACATACTCTTTGATTGAATTTGAGAGATTTAAACACATAAACCCTAAACATATGAGTGTTGGAGTGTATATCAATGAGAAGATCTATCACTTTGGCATGACATAGATTTCATTTAAATCTCGATGATTGATTGAATTTTGAAGTTTGCATGTAAACAAATTCATAAAAATTTATTTATTTTATCCTTTTTTATTACATTCTTATTTATAATGCTTGTACTCTTGGACATTGATGGGAGATTAAGAGATTGATCATAGTTATTTTCAATTTAATTTAATTTATCCTTTCTCGAGGACGAGCAAGAGCTAAGTGTGGGGGTATTTGATGTAATCATATTATTCGATAGTGTCACCCATATTTACCTAATGTTTTGTCCATGTTTTATATGTAAAATGCCTTGATATTCTTTGTTTTATGTTTTGAAGGCACTTTTGGATGAAAAATGCAAAAAGGAGTAAATTGGAGATAATTGGCAGATTTGACGTTCAGTCGATGTTTTGTGCAGAGCGTGAGTTCTAGAGATCGAAATGAAGTGATTGTAGTGGCACTAAAAAGCTAACATTCATACCTTTTTGGAAATATATGCAAGAAAAATAAAAAGAGAAAGATCATGGAAATCACATCCTTCAAAGTCAAATCTCGCATTCTGCAACTGTTGACCTTTGTCTATTCAAAATTCAATATCTGGAGCTATAGAAGTCCAATTTATGAAAACTTAATTTTGTTGGATTCCTGACTCAAAGGTCTCTAAGTTCTCAAAATTTCAGCCAAAACTGATGTCAGATGAGGGAGATATGATTTTTCAAAGATGACAACTGAATTCTGCCAGCAATCAGGTTTCGTGAAGAAATGAGTCCAAATTACGTTTCGAAGCTTCTAAACCATCATCCAAGTTTTATATCAGTAATTTAGCTCCTCTAAGTCAGAGCTTGAAGATTTCATGTAAGGCTATTTCTCTTTTTTATGGAAAATAGTTATTGAAGTACTTAAATGTCAATTGTCAACTTAAGGGAGGACTACTTTGTAAATTAGGAATTAGGGTTTCTTAGCATATAAAAAGAAAGAGAGAAAGGAGAGAAGGGGGGTAGCAGCCAGAAGTTAAGAAACACAAATTCTCTCCTCTACAAACCCAAAAATCATGCTCTCTTCATTCTTTAAGAGTAGTTCAATAGTTATGCAAGACTAAGCTCTTTTCTTGGTTGCAAGGACACAACAAACCTTCGGATTTCAAGAACCGTGAGATTTATTTTTCCTTTTATTTTTAGTTTATATTATGAATGAGTATGATTGTTTTCTTATGCATATTTTCTATGATTGTTGTTGATAATTGCTAGAGTGGAACTCTAAGTTATTATTGTGAACAATTTATTGCTAAGTTTGATATCAAAACCGGAGTTGTGATGAATGGAGTTGTGATGTATGAATTTGTGAAGCAACTAAGCTTGATAATTATGGCGGAACTACATTATTAAACTTAGAGAGAACACTCAAATATCTAGTTCTTAGGGTTGCCATTGAACCAAATCATTAATGTGGACATTGTGATTGTTTGTTGGTTAGGGTTAGTTATACGGCGGATCCGTTAATTAACCAACATTAAGAAAAGATAAAAATTCATAATATAAATTATAGTTTTGTTTCAAGGATCGGTTCTAATTTCCATTGGTGAATGTGTGCTTGCAACCAAGGTTTGTTTTCTTGATAAATTTCAATTTCAATTGATTTTGTTTGCTAGTTTAATTTCTTCTATAGTTTAGATCATCACAAATCAAAACCCCCCAATTGCATAACGTATAACATAAAAATCTGACCTAAATCTTTCTTGTGGGATCGACCCCTTGCCTGCTCTATACTATCTTGTGTGTTGTGTTTTAAGCTAGGGTAATTAATTTGTGCGGCCACGACATCGCAACAACACCGACTATTACCCAAATAACTTTCATGAATTTGGGCTGCATGATTGATTAGTACTTAAAAGTGCATTTTTATCAAGGTTTTATATCATCATTTTGCACTTGAAGTATTAATAACTCAACTAAAACATGTTTTATAATAACATATCTAATAATATAAGATACCTTTAATTTTTAGTAAATATTCATTTTAAATGCAGGCCTATCACATAAATGAAAGGATTAATTGATGAATTTAAGAACTGAAATTGAAAGGATAAAGAGATGGCCAAACTTATAAAAGAGATGTTGGTGTAGTCCAAACCGGAACACTGTTCGGTAATTAGGTTATATCTGGAGCTATAGATCTTGAATATAGGTCTACTTTATACGGATAGAAAAGTAAGACACAGGCTTACAACTTTCATATAGAGCCTAAGATTTAAAAATGTTATTTTCAAGTCCAAATTATAATAACAACAAAGAAGTCGGAATCTGTCCTGTAGCCCGAATACTATTCATTATTTGACCTATATCTAGAGTTCTAGAAGTCCAAATGACCTCTATTTTTTTTTTCTTGGAAAGTTGAGATAATTTCTTACAACTTTCATGTTTTAAATGGTTCCAATTCTGATGTTATCAATGCCATTTTAGGCAGACAAAAGAAGATAAAAATTATCACCAAGTCAAGAGTTGGTCACCCACTCATCAATTAGTCATCAAATCAATAGTTTTCAATTTTGGCATATAAAAGGAGGCATTTGCTATGCATTTAGGCATCTTGGTCTCCAAATCAAGATCATGCTTTTACTTTCTCTGTTTGTATTTTTTTAATGTTTAGGTTTTGTTTTCATTAATATCAAGTTTATGCCTTTCATTTCCTTTCCTTTACTTAGTTAACTTTTATCTTATTTATGTTCTTAGTTTATTTATTTATTTTTCTTTCTTTCATTATGTTTAGCTAAGTTTATTATATCAAGATGAAAAGGTTATACTAATGGTATAAGAATAAGTATAGTGTAAACTTAACATGGGCAATGTTTGATACTAATATGTTTTATATTTGTTATCTTATTCACTCTTTAATATTTTGCTTGTTAAACGACTAATCTAGATTTATGTTGTATAACACTTGGTACATCAAATGCTTGACACTTTCATAGCCCATACTGTATGGTATAACCGACACTTGATCTATGAAAGGAACTTGATTTGTTGTTAACATAAGTTATAATTATGAATGCCTAACAAGATTTACAAGTATTAACATTAATCAAATAAAATAACTAATGTAATCATGCTAACAATTTATAATCTGATTGGAATCTTTTTTGTGTGTTGTTTTCAATTGAATAATAAGAGTTTATACTATACTTGTTTGACATACCATTAGTGGATCTTCTAACCTTGACATTTGTTGCTATCATGGTTTAGTCATTACATTAATTTTCCATCTCAAAGTTCTCATCAATTTCTTTATTATTATTATTGTTGTTGTTGTTGTTGTTGTTACTATTGTTGTTGTTGTTGTTGTATTATTATTATTTATAATTTATACAATTGACCTCCCTGTGGTTCGATCCCGGTCTTGTCGGGTTATTTATTACTTCGACACTCCTGTATTTGGGAAAAGACATCAATCTTTTGGTCGTGTCAAGTTTTTGGTGCCGTTGTCGGGTAGGTAAGTTCTTGTACAAATTGTAGTATTTATCTTTTTCTCTTTTTACTTTTCTTGTATATAACTTTGATTCTTTTCTCTTATTTCTTCTTCTTTTGTTTTCTTTTTCTTTTTATTCTACTCCAACACATGTATGAGATTATGGTCACATATTTATTTACTCTTTATTTTCAGAAAACATGGCCTAAGAAGATAACTAGTCACTTTATAATGAGAATAATGAGAATAACCATGCTAGAATACTAGAGACTAGATGAATCCCATAAGAACAAATGCACCATCATATATAGTGTTCACCCCTTATGCATCTCATTTTAATTTTAAGCCAGACATTATTCAACCTTTACCTTCTTTTCATGGTTTAAATTTAGAAAATCCATACTTGCATTTAAGAAAATTTGAGGAGGTCTGCAACACGTATAATAACTCAAATTGTAGCATGAACACATTAGATTAAAGCTTTTTCCTTTTTCATTAAAAGATAAAGCTAAAATATGGCTATAAAATTTGAGACTTGGATCCATTCATGCTTAGGATGAAATGCAACAACAATTTTTAAAGAAGTTTTTCTCTTCTCATAAAACAAACTCTTTCAAAAGACAAATCACCACTTTCACTCAAAAACCACGAGAAACATTTTACCAATGTTGGGATAGATATCGAGACTTACTTAATACTTACCCTCATCATGGTTTTAAAACATGAAGATTGGTTTCATATTTTTATGAAGGCTTAATACCTAAAGATAGGCAAATGGTTGAATTAATGTGTAACATTTGAAGATAAAAACCCTAATGAAGCAATGAAGCACGTAGACTTGCAAGCTGAAAATGCTCAAAATTAGGACACTATATGCTTGTACGAGACTCCAAGTAAAATCCAACCTTATACATTGACACGACTAAAAGATTGATGTCTTCTCCCAAGTGCAGGAGTGTCGAAGTAATAAATAACCCGACAAGACCGGGGTCGAACCACAGGGAGGTTAATTGTACAAATTATAAATAACAATAAAACAACAACAATAATAATAATAACAACAATAATAATAGTAATAACAATAATAACAATAACAATAACAATAACAATAACAATAACAATAACAATAATAGTAATACTAATAATAATAATAATAATAATAATAATAATAGAAGAAGAAGAAGAAAAAGAAGAAGTTGATGAACTTTGAGAAGAAATATTAATGTAACGATTAAACAATGATAATAACAAATGTCAAGGTTAGAGATTCCACTAATGGTATGTCAAACAAGTATAATATAAACTCTTATTATTTAATTGGAAACCACATATAAAGGAGGTTCCAATCAGATTATAGATCATTAACATGATTACATTAGTCATCTTATTCGATTAATGCTAATACTTGTAAATCTCGTCAAGCATTCATGATTATAACTTATGTTAACAACAAATCAAGTTCCTTTCATAGCTCAGGTGTCGATTATACCATACAGTATGGGCTATGAAAGTGCCAAGCATTTTTTGTACCAAGTGTTATACAACATAAATCAAGATTAATCATTTAACAAGCAAAGTATTAAAGAGTGAACAAGATAATAAATACAAAACATGTTAGTATCAAATATTAAAGTCCATATTAAGTTTATACTATACTTATTCTTACACCATTAGTGTAACCTTTTCACCTTGACATAATAAACTTAGCTAGACATAATGAAAGAAAGAAAAATAAATAAACAAAATAAGAACATAAATAAGATAAAAGTTAACAAAGTAAATGAAAGGAAATGAAAGGCATAAACTTGATATTAATGAAAGCAAAGCATAAACATTACAAAAAATACAAAGAGAGAAAGCAAAAGCATGATCTTGATCTGGAGACCAAGATGCCTAAATGCATGGCAAATGCCTCCTTTTATAGGCCAAAATTAGGAACTATTGATTTGATGACTAATTGATAAGTGGGTGACCAACTCTTGACTTATTGACAATCCTTATCTTCTATTGTCTGCCCAAAACATCATTGCTAACGTCAAAATTGGAGCCACTCAAAACATGAAAGTTATAGGCAATTGCCTCAGCTATCTTGTGTAAAACATTCAGCTCATTTGGACTTCTAGAACTCCAGATATGGCCAAAATACTGAACAAAGCTCAGGTTGGAGGACAGCTTCGGGCTTCTTTGTTGTTGCAATAATTTGGACTTGAAAATGGCCTTTTTAGATCTTGGGCTCCATATAAAAGTTGTTGACCTATGTCTTACCTTTCCATCCATATAAAGTAGACCTAAATCTGAGATCTTTAGCTCCAGATATGACCCAATTACCAAACAGTGTTCCGGTTTGGATTCCACCGACATCTCTTTTCTAAGTTTGGTCATCTCTTTGTCCTTGCAATTTAAGTTCTTAAAGTCATCAATCAATCCTTTCATTTATGTGATAGGCCTGCATTTAAAATGAACATTTACCATAAATTAAAGGTATTAAGTATTATTAGATATATTATTATAAAACATGCTTTAGTTAAGGAGTTATTGATACTTCAAGTGTAAAATGATGATACAAAACCATGATAAAAATGCACTTTTAAGTACTAATCATACATATAATAGAGGTATGTACAACATTAGGGAAAATCATGACCTGCAAGCTAAGTTTGCATCTTTAGCTAGAAAAGTAAAGGCACTAGAATTAAAAAAGAGTAATCAATTAAAATCTATTCAAGACATTGCGTGTCAGATCTGTGAAATAAATGAACACTCAACCAATGATTATCCGACCTTGCCTTTTTTTAAGGAATGTCTCCATAAACAAGCCTATGCTTTAAACTATTTTCAAAGGCCTAATTATAACCCATACTCGTAAATATACAATCCTGGTTGGAGAAATCACCTAAATTTTAATTGGAAGAGTGACGATGCACAAACTTCACAACCACAATTTCAAGCACACCATAATTTTTAAAATTCTCATAGATATGCACTTCCTTATATTTTACTTTCTACAAGAAATTTTGAGTAAACTTTGTATGCATTTATTGAAAAGCAAGAGACAATCAACACTCAACTTGCTCAAAGCATAACAGATTTTAAAGATACTCTTGCAAAATTCACATATGCTCTCAGTTTTCAAGAGAAATGTAAGTTTTCATCTCAACCACAACAAAATCTCAAGGGACAATACAATGCAAATGCAAGTAGTTTTGGAAGTCAACACATTGATCAAGTCAAATCAATCATCACTCTTCGTAATGGTAAGGTTATTGAAAAACCCACTCTTGAACCTTGTGAGAAAGATGATGAGTCAATTTCTAAGGGTAAGGAAGGGGTTGAATTTGAATATTGCAAGGAAAAGACTGATTCCCCACCTGTATTTCTATTTCCTCATACCATGACCAAACAAAGAAAAGTTAATCACAATTTTGAAATCTTTGAGACTTTCAAATAGGAAGAAATCAAGGATGAAAAAGACACTAAAAATGTTGTCACGAATCATTTGGATAACCAAGATAAAAGAAAGTTTTTGAGCGACGTGCAAAACTTTTATTAGGATGACCCTTACTTATTCAAATATTGTCCTGACCAAATATTTTAAAGTTGCATTCTCGATAATAAGGTAAGTAGTGTCATTAAAGTTTATCACTCTAAGGCATATGAGATCATTTATCGTAAAAAAAAGGACTGGTAAAATCTTACAAAGTAGTTTTTTCTAGCCCACCATGTTTAAGAACTCACATGCATTCTATAAAACTTGTGAAATTGTCAAAAGGTGGGATTTATTTCAAAACACAGAGAGTCTTTAGATAATCTTCTATTAACTCTTAAGTCTCATCACAGTAGAGATAAGCATCATGTAATACATGACTAATGAACTTATTTTCATAAAGAACATGCTTAGCATAGTCTTAGGAATCTGACTAAAAAAAACCATGTTTGCTAGTTTTTAAGAAAACTGGATGGGAAGCCTATCCCCGACCCATAGAGGGCGTTTAAGCCATTCTTGAACATAAAACCAAGAGAAGATATGAGCCACAATCACAACTACTTGTACATATACATGCTTTTTTAAAAATAAATAAATAAATAAATAGAGAGTGTGTGTGTGTGTGCGTGAGACTCCAGTTGACCTACATATAGGTGGTATAATTGCCTTTTTAATTTTTTATCTATAAAATCCTCTCTTATTTCCCTTCATTTCTACTCAACCCATACATTCAACAAATATAAAAGTGTGTAGATATGACAAGTTCTTTAGATCATCACATAAGAAATGTTTATGTTTTCAGTGGATCTAGTCCTGGGAAAGAAAAGGAGTTTTTAGAATTAGCAAATCATCTTGGTCAGGTGCTAGCCGAGAGAAAGATTCATTTAATATATAGGGGAGGCAATCTTGGGTTAATGAGAGGTGTGTTAATAGCTGCATTTTTAGGAGGTAGTCAAGTTTTGGGGGTCGTCCCCAAAGCTTTAGCACAAGGGGACATCATTGGAAAAACAATTGGAGAGGAACTACAAGTCTCCATAATGTCTGCTGTGTTTAATCATGTTGATGTTTCATTGCCTTACCAGGTGTTCTAGGCACATTGGAAGAGATCTTTCATATTTCCTCTTGGGCCTAACTGCACATTGTCACGACTAAAAGATTGATGTCTTCTCCCAAGTGCAGGAGTGTCGAAGTAATAAATAACCCGGCAAGACCGGGGTCGAACCACAGGGAGGTTAATTGTACAAATTATAAGCAACAATTATAAGCAACAACAACAACAATAATAAAGAAAAAGAACAAGAAGAAGAAGAGAACTTTGAGATGGAATATTAACGTAAATATTTAACAACGATAACAATAAATGTCAAGGTTAGAGGATCCGCTAATGGTATGTCAAACAAGTATAGTATAAACTCTTATTAGTCAATTGGAAACTATACACAAAGGAGGTTCCAATCAGATTATAGATTGTTAACATGATTACATTAATCATTTTATTCAATTAATGCTAATACTTGTAAATTTCATCAATCATTCATGATTATAACTTATGTTAACAACAAATCAAGTTCCTTTCATAGCTCAGGTGTCGGTTATACCATACAGTATGGGCTATGAAAGTGCCAAGCATTTGTTGTACCAAGTGTTATATAACATAAATCAAGATTAGTCATTTAAGAAGTAAAGTATTAAAAAGTGAACAAGATAACAAATATAAAACATGTTAGTATCAAACATTAAAGTCTATATTAAGTTTATACTATACTTATTCTTACACCATTAGTGTAACCTTTTCACCTTGACATAATAAACTTAGCTAGACATAATGAAAGAAAGAAAAATAGATAAACACAATAAAAACATAAATAAGATAAAAGTTAACTAAGTAAAGGAAAGGAAATGAAAGGCATAAACTTGATATTAATGAAAACAAAGCATAAACATTACAAAAAATACAAAGAGAGAAAGCAAGAGCATGATCTTGATCTGGAAACCAAGATGCCTAAATACATGGAAAATACCTCCTTTTATAGGCCAAAATTAGGAACTATTAATTTGATGAGTAATTGATGAGTGGCTGACCAACTCTCGACTTAGTGACAATCCTTATCTTATCTTGTCTACCTAAAACATCAGTGCTAACGTCAAAATTAGAGCCACTCAAAAACATGAGAGTTGTAGGAACTTGTCTCGGCTTTCTTGTGCAAATAATTTAGCTCATTTGGACATCTAGAAGTCTAGATATGGGCTAAATACTGAACAGTGCTCGGGCTGGAAGACAGATTCAGGCTTCTTTGTTGTTGCTGTAATTTGGACTTGAAAATGACCTTTTTAGATCTTGGGCTCCATATGAAAGTTGTAGACCTATGTCTTACCTTTCCATCCATATAAAGTGGACCTAAATCTAAGATTTACAGCTCTAGATATGATTGAATTACTGAACAGTGTTCCAGTTTGGATTGCACCGACATCTCTTTTCTATGTTTGGCCATCTCTTTGTCCTTTCAATTTCAGTTCTTGAATTCATCAATCAATCCTTTCATTTATGTGATAGGTCTACATTTAAAATGAACATTTACCATAAATTAAAGGTATCTTATATTATTAGATATATTATTATAAAACATGCTTTAGTTAAGGAGTTATTGATACTTCGAGTGCAAAATGATGATATAAAACCTTGATAAAAATACACTTTTAAGTATCAATCAAACCTCTAACTAGCTTATTACTAGTCCCTAGTAATCAAAGCGTTAAAATAGAAAAATACTTTGCAAATTCCACAAAGCAAGGTAGTCATCATTTAACTTTCATTAATCTATCCAAATAAACAAACTCTCGTTAAATTTATATACCTGCTCAATACCTCTTAACAAGATATTCATAAACCTTTCTTTTGTGCTCAATGTATCAACACATAATTATGGGGCTTTTCTTGGAAGAAAACAAAATTTTTGTTCTAATGTTTAAGGTTAACTTCCTTGGGTTGGGATTATTATTTTCGTCTTTTTTTTCTTTTTTATATACATACATATAACTTAAAACACCATGCATCTTTAACCCATGTAACGAGCTTTCGGCTAATGACTCTCAGACTAGTTGGTCTTAGGGCATTAGGTGTTGAGACACCACTACGAGCTTAGTAACTCGAGTCGCAGATACTAATCTATAGATAGTGCAATGTTTGATTCCCTTAAGCTTTTCTCCTCAACCCATGTAACAAGCGTTGGGCCAATAGCTCCTAAGTCAGTTGACTTTAGGGTATTAGGTGTTAAAACACCCCTTCGGGCTTAATTGCTTAGGTTAGGGAGGCTACGAAACCAAACTTATCTATATTTTTATTATATACATTTTTTTTCTTTTTTTTTGTTATTTGTTTTTTTTTTTAATTATATACAATCCCTTTCCCTTAGTTGTTACCTTTAACAAAAGAACATAAATAATGTAATAATCCAATATGCAACCCACAATCATATGTTAAAGTGTGTGTGTGTGTGTAAATTAAGGTTTAAAAATACATGTTAAATAAGTATATGAGCAGAATTAAGTGATAACAATGCGAGAGTTTGTAAACCTGAATATTTCAAGAAGTATTATGATAGACCTTATTAAGAATGGTTACTAAGATGCGTTTCAAGAGTCATTTTAAAAAAAGAGCTCCTTTACTCCGTCATCCTAGTAACAACAATTTTGCATATGTTTTATGAAATGGAAAACAATTTTTTTTTATCAACTACTACCCTCTCCCCCCAACCAGAACGAGACATTGTCCTCAACGTTCTAAGGTAGAAAGATAGAGTATAGAAGATATCACCTGAAATAACAAACATTGAAAAACCTGAAACACACTGAAACAAATATAAGAAACAATAAAACATAATAATAAAACCAAAAGACACAAAGATTCACAAATGAAGGCTCAAATCTAATTTAAGCTTTTTACGGCTTTCCTTAGATGACCAATTTATGCGACTCATGGAGGGATCAATCACAGGAATGAAAGATTGTAGTTGGTCAATCAATTGTTCAGCAGTAGCAGCAGAGATTATGATTTGTCGTGCAGAAGATGTTAGGAATTCCTGTTCCACAGCATGATCAAGAAAAGACAACAACTTATCATAATAACCATTAACATTTAACAAACCTATGGGTTTATGATGAATGTGCAACCTATGGGTTTATGGTGAATGTGCAATTGAGCCCAAGAGGAAATATGAAAGATCTCTTCCAATGTGCCTAGACCACCTGGTAAAGCAATGAAGGCATCAACATGGTTAAACATTGCATTCATTCGAGCTGACATTGTGGAGACCTGAAGTTCCTCTCCAATTGTTTTTCCAATGATGTCCCCTTGTGCCAAAGCTTCAGGGACGACCCCCAAAACTTGACTACCTCCTAAAAATGCAGCTATTGACACGCCTCCCATTAACCCAAGACTGCCTCCCCCATACACTAAATGAATCTTTCTCTCAGCTAGCATCTGACCAAGATGGTTTGCTGATTCTAAAAACTCCTTTTCTTTCCCAGGACTAGATCCACCGAAAACACAGATATTTCTTATTTGATGACTTGAGGAACTTGCCATTTCTACACACTTCTGTATTTGTTGAATGTATGGGTTGAGTAGAAATGAAAGGAAGGAAAAGAGGGTTTTATAGATGAGAAATTAGAAAGGCAATCATAACATCTATATGTAGGCCAGCTGGAGTCTCACACTCTCTCTCTCTCTTTTTATTTATTTATTTATTTACTTTTGAAAAAAGCATGTGTATGTACAGGTAGTTGTGATTGTGGCTCACATCTTCCCTTGGTTTTACGTCCAAGAACGGCTTAAACGCCCTCTATGGGTCGGGGATAGGCTTCCCATCTAGTTTTCATAAAAACTGGCAAACAGGGTCTTTTTTAGTCAGATTCCCAAGACTAAGTCGATCATGTTCTTTATGAAATAGTGGCCATAAATCATGAATTGCACGATGCACATCTCCACTAGGATGCGTCTCAAGAGTCAATAGAAGATTATCTAAAGACTCCTTACTCAGGCCATCCTTAATGAATTGTATTTTATCTTCACGGTTTATAGATACCATTCCTAAAGAACGACATTGTGTATTACAAGTCCATCTAGCACATCGATGACAGACATCCAGTCGTTTTGCACGACGCTTCTTTGCAAAAGTGCTTTTACCTGTTCCAGACATGTGTGAAATGAAGAAGTTAGAGGACTCACCTGATAATCAGACCTTTGCTTCAATCAACCAACGAATATCTTCAGGAATTCCATGATTCATTAATAATCTCAATCTTGCACATCTAGCACGGTAAATTTTTGTAATCGCATGCTGAGGCAGAGCGGGAAAATTCTTTTTCAATTTTTCAAGATTAGTGTCCATTTTCAAATGAGAATTGGAAGAGAGATTCAAAGAATTGCACAGATATATACATAGATATCAGTAATTGTGGGAAACTGAAAGAACCGACTTAAGTCACGGAGTACCGTTATCCGCCATTTGACCGGGGTGAAGAAACTTGCAAAAATCACTCAAAAAGAAACAAAAATAAAATAAAATAAAATCAATATTTATATAAGAAAAAAAAAATAAAGTAAAATAAAATAAAATAAAATCAATCTTTATATACAGGATCACCCAATTCAATAGAGTTATGTTCAACTGAAAAATTGTCAAAGTAAACTTTCAGACGATGTCCATTTACCTTGAAAACATTGCCATTCTTTGGATTCTCGATGTCATAGGCCCCATATGGATACACATGTTTCACAATAAAAGGACCACTCCATCTTGATCTTAATTTTCCAGGAAATAAATGCAGTCGAGAATTATAAAGCAAGACTTTTTGACCAACATTGAAGGTTTTTCTATGTATTTTCTTGTCATGAAATTCTTTTATTCTTGCTTTATGAATTCTTGAATTTTCATATGCATCATTTCTTATTTCCTCAAGCTCATTTATTTGTAATTTTCACAGTTGACTAGCATCATCCAGATTTGAATTGAAAGCTTTAATAGCCCAATATGCTTTATGTTCAAGTTCCACAGGCAAGTGACAAGGTTTTCCATAGACTAGTCTATAAGGTGACATACCTAATGATGTTTTATAAGCAGTTCGATAAGCCCAAAGTGCATCATTAAGTCTTAAAGACCAGTCTTTCCTATTAGGGTTCACTGTTTTCTCCAAAATATGTTTGATCTCCCTATTAGCAAGCTCTACTTGTCCACTTGTTTGAGGGTGATAAGGGGTGGCAACTTTGTGTGTGATTCCATATTTCTTCATTAAAGACTCAAATGGCTTGTTGCAGAAATGTGTTCCACCATCACTTATTATGGCTCGAGGGACTCCAAATCGACTCAAAATATTTTCTTTCAAAAACTTTATCACTGTTTTGTGATCATTGTTTCGACTTGGAATTGCCTCTATCCATTTTGAAACATAATCTACTGCGACTAATATGTATAAGAAACCAAATGATGGAGGGAATGGGCCCATGAAATCTATACCCCAACAGTCAAAGATCTCAATGACAATAATAGGGTTTAAAGGCATCATGTGACGTTTTGAAATAGATCCCAACTTTTGACAATTTTCACAAGACTTGCAGAATGCATGTGAGTCTTTGAACATGGTGGGCCAGTAAAATCCACTTTGTAAGATTTTTGCAGTTGTCTTTCTTGATGAGAAATGGCCCCCACATGCCTTAGAATGACAAAATTTAATGACACTACTTACCTCATTGTCAGGAATGCATCTTCGAAATATTTGATCAAGACAATATTTGAATAAATAAGGATCATCCCAATAAAAGTTCTTCACTTCGTTCAAAAACTTTCTTTTATCTTGGGTATTCCAATGAGCTGGCAATTGTCCTGAAACAAGAAAATTGACAATATTAGCAAACCAAGGCATTGTAGAGACAGAAAGTAAAGATTCATCAGGAAAGTAGTCATCGATTGGTGTGATGTCAGTTTTCGAATCTGTTGTCAATCTTGACAAGTGATCTGCGACAACATTTTCGCTGCCTTTCTTATCTTTGAATGTGATATCAAATTCTTGAAGTAATAAAATCCACCGCACCAATCTAGCCTTGGAATCTTTCTTAGAAAGAAGATATTTCAATGCCGCATGATCACTAAAAACAACAACAGGTGAGCCAACAAGATAAGATCTGAATTTTTCACATGCAAATACTACTGCAAGTAATTCTTTTTCAGTGGTGGTATAATTCATTTGAGCACTATTTAAAGTTTTACTTGCATAGTAAATTACATAAGGTTTCTTATCTTTTCTTTGTCCCAAAACAGCACCTACGGCATAATCACTAGCATCACACATTATTTCAAAAGGTAATGACCAATCGGGAGGTTGAATGATAGGAGCACAAGTAAGCAAGTTTTTAAGTTTAACAAAGGCTTCTTCACAATGTTCAGTCCATTCAAAAATAGTATCCTTTGTTAGAAGGTTACTTAAAGGCTTAGATATTACACTAAAATCTTTGATGAACCTTCTATAAAAACCAGCATGTCCCAGGAATGATCAAACATCTTTAAGAGATTTTGGTGTTGACAAGTTTGCAATTAACTCAATTTTAGATTTGTCAACCTCAATTCCTTTTGATGAAACAATGTGACCAAGTACAATGCCGTTTGTTACCATAAAATGACATTTTTCCCAATTCAGCACAAGATTCTTCTCTTCACACCTGGTTAAAACCTTTCCTAAATTAGTCAAACAATCATCAAATGAATCGCCAAAAACAGAAAAATCATCCATGAAAATCTCAAGAAAATGTTCAACCATATCGCTAAATATACTAAGCATACATCTTTGAAATGTGGCTGGTGCATTACATAATCCAAAAGGCATCCTTCGATATGCAAAAGTACCAAATGGACATGTGAAAGTAGTCTTTTCTTGATCTTCCAATGCAATTTCAATTTGGTTGTAACCCGAATAGCCATCTAGGAAACAATAAAATTCATGACCTGCAACTCTTTCTAGGATTTGATCCATGAAAGGTAAAGGAAAATGATCTTTTCTAGTCATTGAATTGAGTTTCCTATAGTCAATGCACATGCGCCAACCAGTAACAGTTCTAGTGGGAATTAACTCATTGTTCTCATTTGTTATCACAGTGACTCCAGACTTCTTAGGTACAACTTGGGTAGGACTTACCCATTTGCTGTCAGAAATAGGATAAATGATTTCATTATCTAGAAGCTTAATGACTTCATTTTTCACTACTTCTTTCATATTAGGATTTAGCCTTCGTTGCATTTCTCTAGAGGGTTTAGCATTTTCCTCTAAATAAATTCTGTGTGTACAAATCAAAGGACTAATTCCTTTTATATCAGCTATGGTCCATCCTAATGCTTTTTTGTGCATTTTCAGAGTTTGTAATAACTTACCTTCTTGATGTGCATTAAGTTTGGAAGAGATTATTACCGGAAAAGTTTCATTTTCTCCCAAAAATGAGTATTTGAGATTGGATGGCAACGGCTTCAAATCAGGTTTTGGTGGTTGAACACTTGAAGGTATGGACTTAATTGGTCGTGGTGGCAATTCCTCAATTTGTGGCCTCCAATTACTTGTCTTTGATTCTTCCTGAAAATAAATCATTTCCAAATCATCAGATTCATCAATCTCAATTTCATTGGAAGTGGTTGGAAATTGATCATGAATTAATTTTTCAGTAAAGTCCACTTCCTGTAAATCATTATCATCTCTAGGTTGCTTGCAAATGTTGAAAATATTCATCTCCAATGTCATGTTTCCAAATGATAGCTTCATCAGTCCATTCCTACAATTAATTAATGCATTAGAAGTTGCAAGAAATGGACGTCCTAAAATAACAGGAAATGAATTACATACTTCAACAGGTTGTGTGTCCAAGACAATAAAATCCACAGGATAAATGAATTTATCGACTTGTACTAACACATCTTCAATTATTCCTCTAGGCACTTTTATAGATCTATCGGCAAGTAAAAGAGTTATAGAAGTTGGTTTTAACTCACCTAGATTGAGACTGTGAAAAACTGAATATGGAAGTAAATTCACACTAGCACCAAGATCAAGTAAGGCTCTTTCAATTTTATGCTCTCCAATAAAGCAGGAAATTGTAGGACAACCAGGGTCTTTATATTTCAAAGCATTATTGTTTTGAAGAATGGCACTTACTTGTTCCGCTAGAAAGGCTTTCTTTTTCACATTCAGTTTCCTCTTCACAGTGCATAGATCTTTCAAAAATTTAGCATAGGAAGGAACCTGTTTAATTGCATCCAGCAAAGGTATATTGATCCTTACCTGTTTGAAAATTTCATAAATTTCAGAATTGTGATTGACTTTCCTTTGTTTGGTCATGGCTTGAGGAAATGGAAGTGCTGGCGGTGAATCAGTCGTTTCTTTGCAATTTTCAGATTCATCCCCTTCCTTACCCTCAGAGATTGATTCATCATATTTCTCATAAGGTTCAAGAGAGGGTTTTTCAATAACCTTACCACTGCGCAGAGTAGTGACTGATTTGACTTGATCCATGTGTTGGCTTCCGGAACTACTTGCATTTGCATTGTATTGCCCTTTGGGATTTTGTTGTGTTTGAGATGGAAACTTACCTTTCTCTTGGAAACTGAGAGCAGATGTTAATTTAGCAAGAGTATCTTTAAAATCTGTCATGTTTTGAGCAAGTTGAGTATTGATTGTCTCTTGCTTTTCAATAAATGCATGCAATGTTTCCTCAAGATTTCTTCTAGGAGGTGGAGCATAAGGAGGTGCATATCCATGAGAATTTTGGAAATTATGGTGTGCTTGAAACGGTGGTTGTGAAGTTTGTGCATTGTTGTTCTCACTCTTCCAACTGAAATTTGGGTGATTCCTCCAACCAGGGTTGTATGTTTGGGAGTATGGGTTATGGTTGGCCCTTTGAAAACTGTTTAAAGCATGGGCTTGTTCATGGAGACATTCTTTAAAAGAAGGCAAGGTTGGACAATCGTTGGTTGAGTGTTCATTTGTTTCACAGATTTGACACACAATGTTTTCAACAGATTTTAATTGACCACTCTTTTTCAATTCTAGTGCCTCAACTTTTCTAGCTAAAGATGCAAATTTGGCTTGAAGGTCATGATCATCCCTAAGGTTGTACATACCTCCATTAGATGTATGAGGTTGAGTTTTACTCGGTGCCTCATATGTACCCGCGGTGTCCCAATTTTGAGCATTTTCAGCTAACAAGTCTAAGTACTCCATTGCTTCATCAGGGTCTTTATCTTCAAAAGTTCCATTGCACATCAATTCAACCATTTGCCTATCTTTAGGTGTTAACCCTTCATAGAAATGTGAAACCAATCTCCATGTTTCAAAACCATGATGAGGGCAAGTACTAAGCAAGTCTCGATACCTATCCCAACATTTGTAAAATGTTTCTCCTGGTTTTTGAGTAAAAGTGGTGATTTGTCTCTTGAAAGAGTTTGTTCTATGAGATGGGAAAAACTTCTTTAAAAATTGTTGTTGCATTTCACCCCAAGCACGAATGGATCCTGGTCTTAAATTTTGTAGCCATGTTTTAGCTTTATCTTTTAATGAAAAAGGAAAAAGCTTTAATCTGATGGTGTTCATGCTACAATTCAAATTATTATATGTGTTGCAGACCTCCTCAAATTCCCTTAAATGCAAGTATGAATTTTCCAATTCTAAGCCATGAAAAGAAGGTAAAAGTTGAATAATGCCTGGTTTAAAATTAAAATGAGATGCATCGAGAGGAAAAACTATGCATGATGGTGCACTTGTTCTTGTGGGATTCATGTGGTCTCTAAGTGTTCTAGCACGGTTATTCTCATTATTTTCATTATGAAGTGATTGATTATCTTCTTCGGCCATATTTTCTGAAAATGATGAGGATACCCTACAAAGTCTACCACTTGATGTACGTGACCACACTCTCATGCACGTGTAGGAATAAAATAAAAAAGAAGAAAAAAGCAAAAGAAGAAGAAACAAAAGAAAAGAAACAAAGTTATATCCAAGAAAGTGAAAAAAAATAAAATAAAATAAAATAACTACTATAATTTATACAAGAACTTACCTCCCCGGCAACGGCGCCAAAAACTTGACACGACGAAAAGATTGATGTCTTCTCCCAAGTGCAGGAGTGTCGAAGTAATAAATAACCCGGCAAGACCGGGGTCGAACCACAGGGAGGTTAATTGTACAAATTATAAATAACAATTATAAACAACAATAATAGAAATAACAACAATAACTACAATAATAATAATAATAATAATAATAATAATAGTAGTAGTAGTAGTAGTAATATTAGTAGTACTAATTATAATAATAATAATAATAATAAAGAAAGAGAAGAAGAAGAAGATGATGATGATGAGAACTTGGAGATGGAAAATTAATTTAAGGATTAAACAATAATAATAACAAATGTCAAGGTTAGAGGTTCCACTAATGGTATATCAAACAAGTATAGTATAAACTCTTATTATTGAATTGGAAACCACACATAAAGGAGGTTCCAATCAGATTATATATTGTTAACATGATTACATTAGTCATCTTATTCAATTAATGCTAATACTTGTAAATCTCGTCAAGCATTCATGATTATAACTTATGTTAACAACAAATCAAGTTCCTTTCATAGCTCAGGTGTCGGTTATACCATACATTATGGGCTATGAAAGTGCCAAGCATTTGTTGTACCAAGTGTTATACAACATAAATCAAGATTAGTCATTTAACAAGCAAAGTATTAAAGAGTGAACAAGATAACAAATATAAAACATGTTAGTATCAAACATTAAAGTCCATATTAAGTTTACATTATACTTATTCTCACACCATTAGTGTAGCCTTTTCACCTTGACATAATTAACTTAGCTAGACATAATGAAAGAAAGCAAAATAGATAAACAAAATAAGAACATAAAAGTTAACTAAGTAAAGGAAAGGAAATGAAAGGCATAAACTTAATATTAATGAAAGCAAAGCATAAACATTACAAAAAATACAAAGAGAGAAAGGAAGAGCATGATCTTGATCTGGAAACCAAGATGCCTAAATGCATGGCAAATGCCTCCTTTTATAGGCCAAAATTGGGAACTATTGATTTGATGACTAATTGATAAGTGGGTGGCCAACTTTTGACTTGGTGACAATCCTTATCTTCTCTTGTCCGCCCAAAACGTCATTGATAACGTCCAAACTGGAGCCAGGTGCAAACATGAAAGTTGTAGGCAATTATCTCAGCTATCTTGTGTAAAAACTTCAGCTCATTTGGACTTCTAGAACTCCATATATGGCCAAAATACCGAACAGTGCTCGGGCTAGAAGACAGATTCGGGCTTCTTTGTTGTTGCTACAATTTGGACTTGATAATGGCCTTTCTAGATCTTGGGCTCCATATGAAAGTTGTAGGCCTATGTCTTACCTTTCCATCCATATAAATTGGACCTAAATCTGAGATCTATAGCTCCAGATATAACCCAATTACCGAACAGTGTTCCGGTTTGGATTGCACCGACATCTCTTCTCTAAGTTTGACCATCTCTTTATCCATGCAATTTAAGTTCTTCAAGTCATCAATCAATCCTTTCATTTATGTGATAGACCTGCATTAAAAATAGACATTTACCATAAATTATAGGTATCTTATATTATTAGATACATTATTATAAAACATATTTTAGTTAAGGAGTTATTGATACTTCAAGTGCAAAATGATGATATAAAACCATGATAAAAATGCACTTTTAAGTACTAATCACTTATCTTCTCTTATCTTTCTATCCATATAAAGCAAAGCTAAATCTGAGATTTACAGCTCCAGATATGACCTAATTACTAAACAATGTTCCGGTTTGGACTGCACCGACATCTCTTTTCTAAGTTTGGCTATCTCTTTATCCTTTCAATTTCAATTCTTAAACTCATCAATTAATTATTTCATTTATGTGATAGGCCTGCACTTAAAATGAACATTTACTGTAAATTAAAGGTATCATATATTATTAGATATGTTATTATAAAACATGTTTTAGTTAAGGAGTTATTGATACTTTAAGTGCAAAATAATGATATAAAACCTTGATAAAAATACACTTTTAAGTATTAATCACACCCTCCAACCAGCTTATTACTTGTTCTTAGTAATCAAAAGACATAGTCAAACTTAAAAAAGAGATGTTGGTGCAATCCAAACTGGAACACTGTTTGGTAATTGGGTCATATCTGGAACTGTAGATCTCAAATTTAGGTCTACTTTATATGTATGGAAAGGTAAGACATAGGACTCCAACTTTCATATGGAGCCCAAGACTTAAAAAGACCATTTTCAAGTCCAAATTGTAGCAACAATAAAGAAGTCCGAATTTGTCTTCCAGCCCGACCACTGTTCAGTATTTGGCCCATATCTGGAGTTCTAGAAGTCCAAATGACCTGAATGTTTTATACAAAAAAGCTGAGACAATTTTATGTTTTTCAAATGGCTCCAATTTTGATGTTATCAATGATATTTTGGGCAGACAAGAGAAGATAAAGATTGTCACTAAGTCAAGAGTTGGTCACCCACTCATCAATTAGTCATCAAATCAATAGTTCTCAATTTTGGCCTATAAAAGGAGACATTTGCCATGCATTTAGGCATCTTGATTTCCAGATCAAGATCATGCTCTTGTTTTCTCTCTTTGTATTTTTTGTAATGTTTATGCTTTGCTTTCATTAATATCAAGTTTATGCCTTTCATTTCCTTTCATTTACTTAGTTAAATTTTATCTTATTTATGTTCTTATTTTGTTTATTTATTTTTCTTTCTTTTATTATGTCTAGTTAAATTTATTATGTTAAGGTGAAAAGGTTACACTAATGGTGTAAGAATAAGTATAGTGTAAACTTAACATAGACTTTAATGTTTGATACTAATATATTTTGTATTTATTATCTTGTTCACTCTTTAATACTTTGGTTGTTAAATGATTAATCTAGATTTATGTTGTATAACACTTGGTACAACAAATGCTTGGCACTTTCATAGCCCATAATGTATGGTATAACCGACACCTGAGCTATGAAAGGAACTTGATTTGTTGTTAACATAAGTTATAATCATGAATGTCTGACGAGATTTACAAGTATTAGCATTAATCGAATAAGATGACTAATGTAATCATGTTAACAATCTATAATTTAATTGGAACCTCTTTTGTGTGTGGTTTTCAATTGAATAATAAGAGTTTATACTATACTTGTTTAACATACCATTAATAGATCCTCTAACCTTGACATTTATTGTTATCATTTTTTAATCATTACATTAATCTTCCATCTCAAAGTTCTCATCAACTTTTCTTCTTCTTCTTCTTTTCCTTTTTTATAATTACTACTACTACTAATACTACTACTATTATTGCTATTATTATTATTATTGTTATTGTTGTTACTATTATTGTTGTTTATAATTTGTACAATTAACCTTCCTCTAGTTCAACCCCAGTCTTGCCGGGTTATTTATTACTTCGACACTCTTGCACTTGGTAAAA
Source organism: Populus euphratica (assembly GCF_000495115.2). Lineage (NCBI taxonomy): Eukaryota > Viridiplantae > Streptophyta > Magnoliopsida > Malpighiales > Salicaceae > Populus > Populus euphratica. The sequence goes on along the minus strand of NW_011500368.1, from coordinate 153,901 downwards.
GACATCAATCTTTTAGTCGTGTCAAAGGTCTTCATCATTCAACTTATATTAATCTATTTAAATAAATAAACTCTCATGAAATTTATATATCTGCTCAATACCTCGTAAAGAAGATATTAATAAACCTTTCTTTTGTGCTCAATATATCAACACATAGTTATGGGGCTTTACTTGGAAGAAAACAAAATTTTTGTTCTAATGTTTAAGGTTAACTTGGGTTGGGATTATTATTTCTTTCTTATTTAT
>NW_011500368.1:148632-153584 GCF_000495115.2 Populus euphratica | reverse complement strand
ACACACACACACACACACACACACACACACACACACACACACACACATATATAACTTAAAACACAATGCATCTTTAACCCATGTAACGAGCTTTTGGCTAATGACTCTTAAACCAGTTGGTTTTAAGGCATCGGGTGTTGAGACACCCCTATGAGTTTAGTAACTCGGGTTGCAGATATTGATACGTAGATAGTGAAATGTTTGATTCCCTTAAGCTTTTCTCCTCAACCCATGTAACAGGCGTTGAGCCAATGGCTCCCAAGTCAATTGACTTTAGGGTATTAGTGTTAAAACACCCTTTCAGGCTTAATTGCTTAGGTTAGGGAGGCTACGAAACCAAACTTATCTATATTTTTATTATCATTATTTTTTTTATGAATTATATATTATCATTTTCCCTTAGTTGTTACCTTTAACAAAATAACATAAATAATGTAATAATCCAATATACAACCCACAATCATATTTTAAAGTGTTTGTCTAAAAATTAAGGTTTAAGAATACATGTTAAATGAGTATATGAGCAGAATTAAGTGACAACAATGCGAGAGTTTATAAACCTGAATATTTCAAAAAGTATTATGGTAGACCTTGTTATGAATATTGCAAATAACCATTAAAAAATATTTACCAAGATACGTCTCAAGAGTCAATAAAATTCATCCTTACTCTACCATCTTAGTAATAATAGTTTGCAAATGGTTTATAAAAAAGGAAACACGGTTAGTTTTTTTTTTAATATCAACTACTACCCTCTCCTCCCAACCAAAATGAGACATTTTCCTCAATGTTATAAGGTAGAAATATAGAATATAGAAGACATCACCTGAAATACCAAACACTGACAAACCTGAAACACACTTAAATAAATATAAGAAACAATAAAATACAAATATCATGCTATTTATAAAACTAAAAAACATAAATTTTTATAAACTAAGACTCAAATCACAGTTGTGATTGTGGCTCATATCTTCCCTTAGTTTTATGTCCAAGAACGGCTTAAACGCCCTCTATAGGTCGGGGATCAGCTTCCCATCCAATTTTCTTAAAAACTAGCAAACAATGTCTTTTTTAGTCAGATTTCCAAGACTGTGTTGAACATGTTCTTTATGGAATAGTGGCCATAAATCATGAATTGCGCAATTCTTATCTCCACTATGATGAGACTTAAGAGTCAATAGAAGATTATGTAAAAACTCTCTGTGTCTTGAAATAAATCTCATCTTTTGATAATTTTCACAGGTTTTATAGAATGCATGTGAGTCCTTAAATATGGTGGGCTAGTAAAATCCACTTTGTAAGATTTCTACAGTCCTTTTTTTTTACGAGAAATGATCTCCACGTACCTTAAAGTGACAAACTTTAATAACACTACTTACCTCATTGTGGGGAATGCAATTTTGAAATATTTGGCCACGACAATATTTGAATAAGTAAAGGTCATCCCAATAAAAGTTTTGCACGCTGCTCAAAAACTTTTTTTTATCTTGGTTATCCAAATGAGCTGGCAAAAAATCCTGAAGCAAAATAATTAATATTTTTAGCAAACCAAGGCATTGAACTAAGAGAAATTAAAGATTCATCAAGAAAGTAATCATTGATTGATGTGATGTCGGATGTTGAATCTATTATTAATTTTGATAAATGATCTGCGACAACATTTCCGGTGTCTTTTTCATCCTTGATTTCTTCATTTTGAAAGTTTCAAATATTTCACAATCATGATTAACTTTTCTTTGTTCAGTCATAGCATGAGGAAATGGAAGTGCTAGCGGAGAATCAGTCTTTTTGTTGCAATGTTCAGATTCAACCCCTTCCTTACCCTTAAAGATTGACTCATCATCTTTCTCACAAGGTTCAAGAGTGGGTTTTTCAATAACCTTACCACTGCAAAGAGTGATGACTGATTTGACTTGATCCATGTGTTGACTTCAAGAACTACTTGCATTTGCACTGTATTGCCTCTTGGGATTTTACTGTGGTTGAGATGGAAACTTACCTTTCTCTTGAAAACTGAGAGTAGATGTGAATTTTATAAGAGTATCTTTAAAATCTATTATAGCTTGTGCAAGTTATGTGTTGATTGTCTCTTATTTTTCAATAAATACATGCAAAGTTTCCTCAAAATTTCTTATAGGAGATGAAGCATAATGGAGGTGCATATCCATGAGAATTTTAGAAATTATGGTGTGCTTGAAACTGTGGTTGTGAAGTTTGTGCATTTTCACTCTTCCAATTAAAATTTAGGTGATTTATTTAACCAGGGTTGTATGTTTGTGAGTATGGGTTATGATTGGGCCTTTGGAAACTGTTTAAAGCATGAGTTTGTTTATGAAGACATTCCTTAAAAGAAGACAAGGTTGGACAATCATTGGTTGAGTGTTCATTTATTTCACAAATTTGACACGTAATGTTTTGAATAGATTTTAATTGACCACTCTTTTTTAATTCTAATGCTTCAACTTTTATAACTAAAGATGCAAACTTGGCTTGAAGGTCATGATATTTCTTAAGGTTGTACATACTTCTACTAGATGTATGAGGTTGAGTTTTACTCGGTACCTCATACGTGCCTGTAATGTCCTAATTTTAAGCATTTTCAGCTAACAAATCTAAGTACTCTATTGCTTCATCATGGTATTTATCTTCAAAAGTTCCATTACATATCAATTCAACCATTTGCTTATCTCTAGGTGTTAACCCTTCATAAAAATATGAAACCAATCTTCATATTTCAAAACCATGATGAGGGCAAGTATTAAGCAAGTCTCGATATCTATCCTAACATTGGTAAAATGTTTCTCTTGGTTTTTGAGTAAAAGTGGTGATTTGTTTTTTGAAAGAGTTTGTTTTATAAGATGGGAAAAACTTATTTAAAAACTATTGTTGGATTTCATCCCAAACACGAATGGATCTAGGTCTCAAATTTTATAGCCATATTTTAGCTTTATCTTTTAATGAAAAAGGAAAAAACTTTAATCCAATAGTGTTCATGCTATAATTTGAGTCATTATAGATGTTACAGACCTCCTTAAATTCCTTTAAATTCAAGTATGGATTTTCTAAATCTAAGCCATGAAAAGAAGGTAAAAGTTGAATAATGTCTGGCTTAAAATTAAAATAAGATGCATTAGGGGGGAAAACTATGCATGATGGTGCACTTATTCTTGTGGGATTCATGTGATCTCTAATTTTTTTAACACGTTAATTCTCATTATGCTCATTATGAAGTGATTGATTATCTTCTTCGGCTATATTTTTTAAAAATGATGAGGATACCCTATAAAGTCTACCACTTAATGTACGTGACTACACTCTCATACATGTGTAGGAATAGAATAAATGGAAGAAGAAAACAAGAGAAGAAAAAATAAAGTTATATACAAAAAAAGTGAAAAGAGAAGATAAAATAAATACCATAATTTATAAAAGATCTCCAGCAACGACGCCAAAAACTTGACACAACCAAAAGATTGATGTCTTCTCCCAAGTGTAGGAGTGTCGAAGTAATAAATAACTCCGCAAGATCAGGGTCGAAGCACAAAGAGGTTAAGTGTATAAATTATAAACAACAACAATATTAATAACAACAACAACAACACTAATAGTAGTAGTAGTAGTAGTAGTAGTAGTAGTAATAAAGAAGAATAATAAGAAGAAGAAGAAAAAGTTGATGAGAACTTTGAGATGGAATATCAATATAAGGGTTAAACAATGATAACAACAAATGTCAAGGTTAGAGAATCCATTAATGATATGTCTAACAAGTATAGTATAAACTCTTTTTATTACTAAATTAGAAACCACACACAAAAGAGGTTCCAATCGGATTATAAATTGTTAACATGATTACATTAATTATCTTATTCGAATAATGCTAATACTTGTAAATGTTGTCAGACATTCATGATTATAACTTATGTTAACAACAAATCAAGTTCCTTTTATAGCACAGATGTCGGTTATTCCATACAGTATGGGCTATGAAAGTGCCAAACATTTGTTGTACCAAGTGTTATACAACATAAATCTAGATTAGTCATTTAACAAGCAAAGTATTAAAGAGTAAACAAGATGACAAATACAAAACATGTTAGTATCAAACATTAAAGTCCATAAGTTTACACTATACTTATTATTACACCATTAGTGTAACCTTTTCACCTTGACATAATAAACTTAGTTAAACATAATGAAAGAAAGAAACATAAATAAATAAGATAAGAACATAAATAAGATAAAAGTTAACTAAATAAAGGAAAGGAAATAAAAGGCATAAACAAGATACTAATGAATAAGGATCTCTCTCACATGTTAAATTGAAAAGTTCAGAAGTATTATTGATAAAAAAAAATTTAAAACTTAAGCTTATAAGATTTTAAGTTCTTATGAGACATACCTAATAGTTTTATCCTTGTAGGTTCAATTGACCCACTTATAAAACCTATCCAAAACTTAAACTACTAATCTCCTTTCCATGGTTCTTTAAAGAATTGAAAAACAGCTTATCGAAGAACAACTGACTTCGTGATGTCATCTTTATGCTTCTTATTGGCAAATTAATATTTGTTAGGCGGGGTTTTTCATTTCTAATAGTATTGTTGTTTAGGTACAAGTTATTTTTATATCACACTTCTATCAAACTTAATTTACTTGGCTTTCTAGAAATTGATGTCTTTGCGTGTAAGTTACATGACCACGTGATCACGAGGTTCTCATCATTTGGTATTAAAGCTTGGCTCTCTTAATACGATTATATCCTTTTATTTCTTGTATTTTTGGTTTTTTATCTTCTGCGTTAATTTTTTTTGTGTGCCATCTTTACTTTAGGTTTGATCTTGTTTCAAATTAGTTGCGGTCAGATTGTCTTCTTCCTATGTTATTCTTGATGAGTTACATTGAATTAAGTCTTTTGGAATTAAAAAAAAAAAAAAGAAGCCAAATTAGCC